>NC_143070.1:32797000-32947166 GCF_052426305.1 Pelodiscus sinensis
GGCTGAGGGGCGCAGGGGAGGCCCTGTGAGGGGGCGGGGGGGGCCCTGGCTGGGCGGCGGGCTGAGGGGCGCAGGGGAGGCCCTGTGAGGGGGCGGGGGGGGGCCTGGCTGGGCAGCGGGCTGAGGGGCGCAGGGGAGGCCCTGTGAGGGGGCGGGGGGGGCCTGGCTGGGCGGCGGGCTGAGGGGCCCAGGGGAGGCCCTGTGAGGGGGCAGGAGGGGGGGGGGCCTGGCTGGGCAGCGGGCTGAGGGGCGCAGGGGAGGCCCTGTGAGGGGGCGGGGGGGGCCTGGCTGGGCAGCGGGCTGAGGGGCGCAGGGGAGGCCCTGTGAGGGGGCAGGAGGGGGGGGGCCTGGCTGGGCAGTGGGCTGAGGGGCGCAGGGGAGGCCCTGTGAGGGGGAAGGGGGGGGCCTGGCTGGGCAGTGGGCTGAGGGGCGCAGGGGAGGCCCTGTGAGGGGGCGGGGGGGGGCCTGGCTGGGCAGGGGGCTGAGGGGCGCAGGGGAGGCCCTGTGAGGGGGCGGGGGGGGGCCTGGCTGGGCAGTGGGCTGAGGGGCGCAGGGGAGGCCCTGTGAGGGGGCAGGAGGGGGGGGGCCTGGCTGGGCAGCGGGCTGAGGGGCGCAGGGGAGGCCCTGTGAGAGGGCGGGGGGGGGGCCTGGCTGGGCAGCGGGCTGAGGGGTGCAGGGGAGGCCCTGTGAGGGGGCAGGAGGGGGGGGCCTGGCTGGGCAGCGGGCTGAGGGGTGCAGGGGAGGCCCTGTGAGGGGGCAGG
The DNA here is from genome assembly GCF_052426305.1 of Pelodiscus sinensis. NCBI lineage: Eukaryota > Metazoa > Chordata > Testudines > Trionychidae > Pelodiscus > Pelodiscus sinensis. The sequence goes on from NC_143070.1 coordinate 32,797,762, forward strand.
GGGGGGCCTGGCTGGGCAGCGGGCTGAGGGGCGCAGGGGAGGCCCTGTGAGGGGGCAGGGGGGGAGCGAAGCTTTTGGGGTTTTTTTGGTTTTTACTTTTGATTTTTTGTATCCTCAGTGCTGGTGCCTCAGACCCCGCCCCCCGGGCCTGCCCCCCCATTGCCGAGCGCAGGGAAGTGGCTGCCCAGCCCAGAGGCAGCCATGGCTGCAGAGAGCCCCGTGGAAAGTGTCCGGGAGGAAGCGCCGCGTCCCGTCTGTCTGGAGGATTTCACAGCCCCTGTCACTCTGGAGTGTGGGCACAATTCCTGCCAGGCCCCCCTCAGCCCTCAGGGCAGAGACACTGAGCAGCAGGGACCCCTCCGGCCCAACCGGCAGCTGGCAAACGTGGTGGAACTAGCCAAGCCGCTGAGTTTCCAGGCAGCAAAGAGAGCAAGATGGGACGGGGTGTGTGGGGAGCACCAGGAGGCTCTGACGCTGTTCTGTGAAGAGGATCAAACTCCCGTCTGTGTGGTGTGTGACAGATCCTGGGATCAAACGGTGGCGCCCATACAGGAAGCTGCCCAGGAGTACAAGGTACAGAGTTGCTGTCCAGTGTGATGGGAAATAACGTTGGGTTTTAATTACAGGCTAATTTCACTGAGTGTTACCGGGCACAGGTGTAGCACAGCTCTGTGAAGCCTTCATGGTACCAGAGATGCTGTAAAAAGTAAACGTTCTGGCTTTGTGGCAACTTATGTCAAGTCTTTACAGATACCTGATGTGGGAAATGTTTCTCTGAGGCTCTAAATCCTGAAACCCGGCTCTCACTGGTGGCGCGAGGGGTGTTTGCACAAGGGAAGTTGTTAACAATCAGAGAGGTTTAGATCACAGGAGCTACAGGCCACTCAGCCAGTGAGCTGTCTTGGGACTGGAGAAGGGGAGGTTACAAGCTGTTACTGATTGGAGGAACAGGACTAATAATCTGGCATTTGCCTTATAGACCCGCTGTGGCATCTGGGCCCTGCACAACACCCAGCATGGGAAAGTCCCTGCCCTAACTGGTGAGGGGGAAATCTCGCTCCCCTGGGGTACAGAGCCCCCAGAAGGGTTCGAGGCCGGAGGTCAAATCAGTGAGGCAGGAAAGAAACTTAGAAGAGAAAACTTTATGATGCATGCATGCAGGCTGTCACTTCCAAGAGTGAAGCAGCAGCCCTGACAGACAGATTCAGGTATCCTATATACAGAATGCTTAGACAGTTCAGTTGTGGATTGTTCTTCTTTAACATATCAAAGTCTCAGCAGAAGTACTCTGAGACTTCTGTTCACCCCAGGAGTGCTAGAAGTAAGTTTTTACAGTACACAAAGCCACATGAGAACTTGAGTGGAGGAGTCTACAAGGCAAACCGTGACAAAGATAAGGGTTTACATGACAAATTGTGACAGACTAGGAGTATCCATGAATTTGAGATAGCTCTAATCAAAGACCCTTACAAATGACTAATTTGATTTCTCTCTGTTACAGGGAGAGAGGCCTGGAAAACTTTTTAACCCTTACAGCAGTTTTCTTTTAGAAAGTTATGATTTCTGCACAGTCTCCCCTTAGACACAATTGGAGTTATTTGATTTTCCCCACAATTCCCCCCTTTAATACTCCTATTGGAGTATTACTCAAAGTTTATTCTAGACATTCTTAGGTATTCTTCCTTTGCTAGGATGAAGTCTCATCTTAGAGGGAGGTTTTCTTTATCTGCTGGGTAAATGACCCACTGCCCATTCAACCCCAGATCTTTACCAGTGCCAATTTTGCTTTCAAAACACAATGGAAACATAGTCCCTGATGGATGTAATGCTTGAGTAAGGGGAATCCCTGAGGCAATCAGCTTTTTATGCCAAATCTGCCGGTTCCCCCCCATGACTATGTACTTCTGGCACAGTGTTATCATTCTGGGCATCTACCCACTCCCGCTCTCCTGTAGAGTACTGACTACCAGTAGATCTGAATTTTAGGGGTCTGGTCCACAGGGAGGCAGGAGTTGGGATAAACTGTAATGGTAAAAGGCCTTCAGAGCCTATTATAAGCTGTTCACATATCCAACAGTCACTTGTATTGGTGAGGGACAAACCTTCTGCAGGGCTTCCCAATAAGGGTGAGGAAAGTTATATACTAAGGCTACTCTGACTACTAAAAGAAGGAAAACAATCCCCATCTTATAGTATCTTAAGTCTCTAAAGTAGAAGGATAATAATAATATAGTAATTATCTAGCACCTAGCAAAGCAGTCTCTTTAACTAAGCTTAATCAGTTAGTATTGTTTGGCTTGCCTCTGCAGGCACTCTTCGAGATTTCGTAGTCTCTTAGTTCACTCAATACTGGAATGGATTCCCCTTTGAGAGCTACAGGGCTCCAGGCTCACCTGTAGGTCTTTGCTGGTACAGTCCTACCTCTCAGGTTGTACCTCGAAGCTCCTGGTGGAGGCCGGTTTGGTAACAGTCTGGTTTGAGAGTTTGCCGCCTCGGTCCGCTGAACCTCGTCCTCAGGTGATTCCTCCAGGGAGGGGTCCTGGGTGACGGGGTCAATCAGCTCTGTTGGATCTGCAGTTCGGCATACATGACTTGCGTGGATCCACAAGCGGCGCTCCTTCACCTTTACTGCTGTGTGGGTGATGAACAGCAATTGGAACGGTCCTTTCCACCGGGCTGTCAGGGAATTCTTTCTGCGATGTTTCTTCACGAACACGTAGTCGCCTGGTTGGATGTTGTGGCACAGTACATCAGTAGGTACTGGGAGGGCTTCCTTTACCTGCAGGTTCAAGCTCTCCTAACCGTCATTTTATGTCTAGGTTTCTTCTTTCTGTGTGGCTGTTAGCCTGTGGGCCTCCTGCAACATTAAACTGCTTACAAATCACACATGAATTAGATATTCTTGACAGCTTCTAGGTGCACGCCTGGGGCGTACCCTTGTTTTGGGATTTGTGAGGCCACCCCCCTTTTGCTCATGTGTGTCATTTGATGAGACACCTGAGCAAGCTGCCGTGTGAGAGATTTTTGGGGCGACTGGGCAGCCATCAGGTGCACCCATTATCCCAGCTGGAGATAAGGAGCAGCCTGCTTTCTCCCAAAGGTTTTTCTCTGCAGGATGAGCAGCTTGCTGTAGTTCTATCAGGTCCTGCAAAGAAACAGGGAGAGAAAGAGAGACCAGAATCTGAGAGGGAGTCAGAGGTCCATGTGCTGCTGCATGTCTGGCGGCTGCATCAGCATTCCCATTACCCAGAGAACCAGGATCAATGGCACCTGTGTGGGCCGGGCAATGGGTAATAGAGAGGGATGTGGGTAGCTGAATAGCATCAAGGAGTTGGGAGATAAGGGGACCATGAGAGATAGCAGAGCCAGAAGAGGTAAGGAAACCTCGTTGTTTCCAAATTTGTTCTGTGGCATGACAGACAGAGAAAGCATACTTTGAGTCAGTATAAATGGCAGCAGACTGTCCGGACGCTAAAAGGCAAGCACGAATTAAAGCGATGAGCTCAGCAGACTGAGCTGATTTGATTTCTGGAAGAGAAAAAAACCTTTAAAACATTATTATCTGAGACCACTGCATATCCAGCCTTTAGTTTACCAACTGCATTTCTTTTACATGAGCTATCAGTATACAATACAAGATCTGCATTTTCCAGCAGTTGAGCAGACAAATTTTTGGGGAGGTTTTACACAGTGCTCAAGCAATTCTTCACAGTTATGGGTATGTGCTTTACCATTAGAGGGTAAAGGAGAAAAAGTAGCTGGGTTAAGTACATTACATCTTTGAATTACCACATTTGGGGAAGAGAGGATAACATTCTCATACAGGGTTTGTCTCTGAACAGACAGGTGCTGAGTGCGGTGTCGCTGTAAGAGAGCACAGACAGCATGAGGGACCTGTAAGATAATGCTGTGGCCTAATGTGACAGGTTGGGCTTTTTTAAAGTAATTCAGCAGTAGCTGCAACTGCCTTCAGACAAAGTGGGAACCCACGGACTACTGAGTCCAGTGTTGCAGAAAAATAAGCTACTGGACGAGGTGTGGGTCCAAGGGGTTGACAGAGAGCTCCAGCTGCAATTCCATCCTGTTCATGACAAAACAGAGTAAAAGGCTTGCTATATTTAGGTAAGCCCACTGTGCAGAAGAGTTTTAAGGGAAAGGAAAGCAGATTCACATTCTGGGGACCAGGTCACTGGGTCAGGAGCTAAGATTAAGAGTAGAATAGTAAGGGGTCTGGTGAGTCCAGAAAAGTTAGGAATCCATTGTCTGCAATATCCTGCAGTACCCAGAAATTTGTATACCTGACTTTGGTGAAAGGGTGAGGAATGAAAAAAAAACTTGAGATTCGCTCAGGTGTTAACTGGCGGCCATCTCCTAAAAGTAAATGTTCCAAGTACTGAACTCTTTGTTTTACAAATTGCAATTTGGCTTTGGAAGCCTTGTGACCCTTATTAGCAAGACACTTTAACACATAGGAGGTATCAGTTTTACATCTTTCCTCAGTTTCACTAGCAATTAACACATCATCAACATACTGAACTGCAGGGAAGAGAGAGAGAGTTAAGGTCAGCTTTTTAAAAACTGAGAAAACAGAGTAGGGCTTTTACAATAACTTTACAAAAACATGTCCAGGTTAATTGATGACCCTGAAAGGAAAAGGCAAAGAGAAATTGGGAATTCTTATGCACTGGAATAGAAAAGAAGGCAGAACATAAATCTATTACAGAAAACCAGGTTAGGTACTACTGGAAATCTAGGGATTACAAACTTATTAATGGCTCTTAGGTTTTCTTCAAATCTATAGATTTGCTTTTTCACAGGTAGTATAGGTGTATTACATGGTGAAGTTGTATAAACAAGTATCCCTTGTTTAAGGAGGGAGAGATTACAGGCTTAATGCCCTCTTGTGCCTCCCTAGCCAATAGATACAGGGCTACCCTTGGGAAAGGCTTGTTGTGTCTGTATGTTATTTGCACTGGTGTTGCAGAGGCTAGCAACCCCACTTCATTCACAATGGGCTGCCCACAATGTCTCTGGGACATCTGAGAGGTCCAGGAGGGGTGTATGTCCTGAGGTCTCATCAGATTCCTCTGAGAGTAGTAATGCCATCAAATTTGGAGCCTGATAGGGGGGAAGGTCAACAAATATCCCTTCCTCTCTACAGAGAAGGTTTGCACCCAATTTACACAACAAGTCAGGTCCCATAAGGTTTACAAGAGAAAAGGGAGATAACAGGAAAGAATGTTCAGCTGACAAGGGTCCAAAGCGGGGTGGGGGTGCAGATGGCACATCTGGGGAATCAAGCTGTTTCTTTAGAGTAGCCAATTCTTGCTGCAGCTTTTCAATAGAATCTTTTTTTTGCTAGCCATAATGCTCTGATTATTTTTTTTTACTGCCACATCCTCCCAGAGGCACCAATATTCCATCTGGTTAGGATGTTTTTCCTCGAGGAAAACTCTAAGATAAGCAAGATTTTGTAAGTCAAAGCTCTAGTTGCCATGTATTCTGGGAATTCCCCTGAGTATAGCCATTCCAAATGCTTAATAATTCCTTAAGTCTCCTTAGTTTCAAACCTGCAGGCAATTCCTAGCTGACTGATCATCTGAGACAAGGGAGTCCCAGGCTGTGAGAAACCTTTCCCCTCAGTAGGAGACAGACTTGAGGGAGCAATCTTATCCATGTTAGCACTGTCTTGTCCAAGGACAGCGCAGGAGCCCAACAGTACTACCCTCTCCAAGGATAGCACAGGCGTCCAGCAACACTACCCTCTCCAAGGATAGTGTGGGAGTCCACACAAACTGTCAGCTTCACTTACACTCCTTATGTGCCGGGGGAAACCGCCCTTGCTTTCAGCAGCTGTGCAGTGACACTGACAGCACTGGTGCGGCTGCAGTCCCACTCCGGACTTCACTCAGTCAAAACCATGCGCTTGGACTCGCCACCAATCAGTCAGCAACAACAACAACAACAACAAAATCCAACCCCTATTTGGCTATACCCAGTGTTTTCGTTTTAAATTTCCCTCAAGCCTCTTAACAAAAAAATTTTAAGTAAAAGATGACTCTTACCGCCAGCCGGTCCAGCTGGTGACGAGAACAGGGAGGCGGACCGGGGGATTTTAAATGGATCCCTTACCCTCCAGATGCGCGCTGTAGTCCGTTCCCATTCCCCGTCATCAGCCTTTCCAACTGGAGTTCCAAGCCATCCCACTTCTGACACCAAATTGAGGGGGAAATCTCGCTCCCCTGGGGTACAGAGCCCCCAGAAGGGTTCGAGGCCGGAGGTCAAATCAGTGAGGCAGGAAAGAAACTTAGAAGAGAAAACTTTATGATGCATGCATGCAGGCTGTCACTTCCAAGAGTGAAGCAGCAGCCCTGACAGACAGATTCAGGTATCCTATATACAGAATGCTTAGACAGTTCAGTTGTGGATTGTTCTTCTTTAACATATCAAAGTCTCAGCAGAAGTACTCTGAGACTTCTGTTCACCCCAGGAGTGCTAGAAGTAAGTTTGTACAGTACACAAAGCCACATGAGAACTTGAGTGGAGGAGTCTACAAGGCAAACCGTGACAAAGATAAGGGTTTACATGACAAATTGTGACAGACTAGGAGTATCCATGAATTTGAGATAGTCATTTGTAAGGGTCTTTGATTAGAGCTAATTTGATTTCTCTCTGTTACAGGGAGAGAGGCCTGGAAAACTTTTTAACCCTTACAGCAGTTTTCTTTTAGAAAGTTATGATTTCTGCACAGTCTCCCCTTAGACACAATTGGAGTTATTTGATTTTCCCCACACTGGTAGGGACCCAGCTCCCTGCCCCTCAGCATCACTGAACAGTGATGAAGTGTGGCCCCTATTAGGAAAAGATGCCTTGATAAAGCCCCAGGCCCAGCAGGGAGAGGAGGTTTCCCACTAAGATGCTGAACTCCTGGGCTCCTCCATGAGGGGTTAAACTCTGATGCAGCAGCTGGCACTAGATGAGGTTGCTGGCTGGATGCTGTGTGGGACCCCAAGCACCTTCAGTCCACCCATAGCAGGGTTTCAGGAAGCACAGGTCTATGCCAGGCAGAACTGGGATTCAACTGGATTGTAGCAAGAGTTCAAACTGGTTAACTGATGAGCTAATGTTTATCGGTGCTAGTTAAACTTCCCACTGTCCCAGCAGTGCCTGCTTGCCTCTGGCAGCTAACGTCAGTCTACAGCTGCTGGGAGTTCCTGTCTGCCAGCAGTTATTGTGGCTGCCCCCAGCAGACCTTGTGAGAGATCCCCGATACCAGGAGAGCCTATTTCCACTACCAGCCCTGCCTGTCAGCAGGTTAAAAAATACTGTCACTGATAAAATTGTATTTGGTTTCAGCCGTGGTCCCCAACTCGGTGCCCGCCAGCGCCGTGGCGCCCGCTGGCCCCTTTATGCCCGCGGAGCAACCTGGGCTGGCCCCGCCCCCGGGCGTGCGGCAGGTGCCAGCCCCGGGCACATGGCCGGCCCCGCCCCCGGGTGCGCCGCGCGTGCCCTTGCCGGCCTTGGCCCCGCCCCCGGGTGCACCGCGCGTGCCCTTGCCGGCCCCAGCCCCCGAGTGCGCCGCGTGTGCCCTTGCCAGCGCTGGCGCTGGCCCTGGGGTGCCGCGTGTGCTGGCCCCAGCCGCGCGGAACCTGGGCAGTCCCTGCCCGGGATCGCTGCACATGCCACTGCTGGCCTCGGGCATGTGGCGCATGCTTGGCCCCGCCCCCAGTAACGTGGCCTGTGAGTGCCCCCGTACACGCAAAAGTGGGCGGCCCCGCCCCCAGGCTCCCGGCAGCCCCAAAAGTTTGGGGACCACTGGGTTACAGGATTAGTATTGTTAAGCATTTTACCTCCCTAATCCCCACCTGCATCATTCTTTAGGAAAGTGCCACCACCGATCCGTCCTCCACCTTTGCAGGTGTCCTCCTGCATCCTCAGGGTATGTCTACACCACAGTGTTAATGTGAGTTACCTTAATTTGAAATTGTGAATTCGAATTAAGTTAACTTGAATTAACACGTGTACACACAAAATGCAGTTTGAATTGAGTTGTCCACTGAGTGGACACAGAATCAGATTTAAGGCCGGCTGGAACCAGGTCAGGGGTGTCTTTGTGTGGCTGTTGCCTGAGGCTGAAGCTTGTGCGTAAGGGGACACACACACAACCCCCGCCCCGCCCCGGGCAGCCAATGCTCAGGTTTCCCTGCATGCTTTCCTGCCTTGCTGTGGGACAGCAAAGCATTTGTATCTCGGAGTACTCTGGTTGCTCTCACTCAAGACACCATAGCACTCTGCAACATGGAGCCAGAGCAGCCCCTGGGCACCCGGGTGCATCTCATGGATGCGTTGCTATCAGCCTGCTGCAGGCTGCCATCCGGGACATCCATCGGGGGGGCTGTCAGTATTCAGGAGGCCCTGCGGGAGAGCGTCCACCCTGAGGAGCACTCAGCCTCCTTGGTCTGCCCCACTGGGGGCTTGTGCCTCATTCCTCCCTCATGTCCTTCCCCTAACCCCCCTTCCTGATGCCCAATAAAATACCTGTATTTTCATGAACAAAAACTCTTTATTTAACAAAACTGGGGGGGATGAATCCCTGGTGAGAGTTGGGAAAGAAAGCTGGAGAGGGGAGGAGGGAGAGGGACACCTGGGAGGAGGGATCTGGAAGGAGAAGGCAAGGGAGAGGAGAACCTCAGGGTTGGGGGTCTTGCTGGCCCTTCTGTCTCCCAGCACTGCATGTGTGGGGGCCTTGGCGTCCCCGGGGGGGGGAGGGGGAACAGGTGCGGGGGGAGGAAGAAGAAGCGGGAGGGAGAGCAGGAGTGGGAGGAGGAGCGATAGCTGGGGCAGCCATGGGGGCTGGAGCGGCAGCCAGCACCAATCTCTGCACCAGGGTCTACAGGTTGTCGTGGATGGCACGGCCCTGCTCCAGCAGCTCCTGCAAGCCCTCCTGCTGCAGGTCTTCCTCCACCCAGCGCTCCTGGCAGCAGACCTGCCTGGCATATAGTGCCAGGTGCTGCTGGTGGTGTGGTACTCTAGGTGCCGGGTCATCCTGCTGGCCCGGGTGCGGGAGGCTGTCCTGGGCGGGGTGGTGCGCCCTGCTCTCGTGGCTGGTGCAGCTGTGGAGAAACAAGAGACCTGCTCAGTTATCCCTGGGGACACGGTGGGTGAAACCCTGCCCCGCTCTGCAAGGTGAGGACGGCAGGTCTCCGCACCATCATGTCCTGATATCCCTGGCAGTGTGAGCTGGCCCAGGACTGTATCGATGCCCCTGTGCTGTATATTGTGTGGGGGGGAGGGGGGGAGATGTGCCCTGCCTCTGCATAGAGGGAGCTTCTGGAGAGAGGGCATTGTGCAGTGTCTGTCCCCGGGGTCAGGAGCATGTCATGTGCCTTCATACATACATGCGTTTGAGTAACAGGCCAGGGCCCCTGTGTGGCACATGCACATGTTGCTGCATGATCTGTGGTCAGCAAGGACCACACACGCAGTCCCTAGTCTCCCCCCCACACCCTTCTCTCCTCCCCCCCCTCCCCCACATAAGGGGACAGTGATGGCACTCGCATGTTGAGGCCTCCCTGGCCTTGGACGACACTGGCAACAAGCTTGCTGGCATGGCTCTGGGTGCCGGGGTGCACGGTAGGCTCCTTCCAGGCTGTGTTTCCAAATTAACTTTGCTGTGTAGACATACCCTCAGTCTTCTCCTGTCTCTTTTTCTATGGACAAACCCACGTCCAGGGCTGAGTCCCTGCTGGACAAGGGCAGAGTTCCACAAAACTGGGACTCTCTCAAATAAATGGGCTCCCAACATCTAATGGGGTTTGCACTTGTGATTATTTCTGTTTCTTCAGGAAAAATTGGAGACTCATTTGAAGACTCTGAGGGAGGAGAGAGAGAAGCTGCTGAGAAGGAAAACAACAGCAGAAGGGAAAAGCCAGGAGTATCTGGTAAGTGCTTGTGGCTATGGACCAGCAGGGACTGGCAGTGGGAGCGCTGTGTTAGGAGGCAGACTCCTGTGTGGCCTTGGTGAGGTTGGGCTTGTTTGTGTTTCTCCTGGATCATGGATTGCTGGCTGAGATCCAGCTGTAGACAGGCCCTGAGTATCCATGTCAGCATGAGTTCGTGTCCAGCCTTTGTGGCTTTCCCAAGGGAGCTGAATGTCCCCTGAAGGGCTGTCTGCTCACTTGGTGCATTAACATGTTTGCTTCTTTTTCCTCTCTGGGTATCTCTGTCAGGCTGGTGCTGAGTCCTGCCTCCTGCTGCTCTGGGTCTGAATTCCCAGAGCCCATGAATGACAGAAGATGTTGCCCATGACTGAGGGACATGGGTCAAAGGAGATGCTGGTAGAGATGCCTCTGCTGAGTAACCACAAAGTAGAGTCAAATGTCACACATTTTAGGGTTTTCCAAGAAATTCTTGCTGCTGTGCACTCAGCTCACCATGAAAGAGCCCTGGGCTCTGTCCATGCCCCTCACCAGCCCTTTCCCTGTTTTCACACAGAAATGGACCCAAGCCGAGAGGCAGATGATTGTGGCCGAGTTTCAGCAGCTGCAGCAGTTCCTGGTGGAACAAGAGCGACTCCTGCTGGCCCAGCTGGAGAAGTTAGATGAGGAGATTTGGAGGTTCCAGACTGACACTGTCAGGAAACTCTCTGCGCAGATTTCCCACCTCAGTGAGGGGATCGGTGAGCTGGAGGTGACGTGTCAGAAGCCAGCGAGTGAATTCCTGCAGGTGAGACTGAGGGACAAACATCCCAGCTCCCCACACAGGGAAGGGAGGCTCCTGAATCACAAGTGCTGGGGTCCAGCATTCAGATCTCCGTGTAACACCTTCTGCATTGCTGCCATGTGAGTGACTCTTGTGCTTTGTAGAGTTACAGGCACAGAGCTATTAGAGATGGCAAAGCCCCATTCGCTCAGGGGATCCATGTTCCTGGGGCCGGGGCCAGGGCAGGGCCTCTCTTCCCATGTTTGCAAAATCACTTCTCAGAGGTCCCCTGTGTGTGTCCAGTGGGGCTGAGTTTCTTTTCTGTGTCTTTTTTTCTAGGACGTCAGAAGCACCCTGAGTAGGTACGTGGCTCTCACTCCCCTCACATTGCAGAGCGCAGGAAAAGGGCTTGGAACTGATGTTAGCACCACATCTCCCCAGGGCTCTACAGCCAGATGTTAGCTACAAATATCTCTGACTCATTTAATTCTGAGGGTCTCATCCTCGCACTTTAGACTCTGGAATTCCCCATTCAGGGCACAGTCTGACCTCAGGTGTTTCCTAGAGCTGTCACCTCCCTGGGGACTGGCTGCTTCAGGACTGTGGGGTGAAACATGGGCCTGTCACTGCTGGGCACTGTCAGCCCAGAGCAGCAGGGACCAAGAGTCTGTCCCACCTGAGGGCTGTTTGGAGACCTGTGTGGGAGGAGCTGGGGAGGGGGGAGCTGGTGTCTCAGTCTAGTCCCTAGTGGACAGATTCCTTCAGCCCTTGACATGGGAACCTCCTGTCCCTTGTCACCTGGGCCAAGGAGTGATTTGGCCATGAAGACTTAATTCCCCTTTAGTCCTCCAGCCAGTCTCCCCAGACCAAAAGTGAAGTACAGCAACGGGACTGTTCAGGGGAAGGTTTCACGGCCATGGGATATGTTGTCCCTGCTCTCAGGCTGGGGGAATTGGAGGAATTCTAACTCCAGGCCTGTTAGAGCTGAGACTCACTAGCCAGAACTTATCAGCAGTAAACGACATACAATCACAGGGAATTGTTTCTGTCCAGGTTTGAGACAGGGCAGTTCCAGCTGCCGGAAGAGATTTCTCCTGAACTAGAAGAACAAGTCAGAGGTTTCTCCCAGAAAACGATTGCTCTGTCGGAGACTCTGAGGGAGTTCAAAGGTACCTGGAAGGGATGGATGAGGGGAAAGTGGTTCAAATATCTGAGACCATTGAATCTGGCCTCTGAAGCCAACCTTCCCCTGCCTCAATTCCCACATGGAGAATGACAGCCCCGTCAGTCTGCTCTCCTTAGAGACACTGAGCGAACAGACCCACCTGCTTGCAGATAGAGCCAGGGGTTTGCGAACTCTGAACCTCTCATTCAGAGATCAAAATGGCTAAAGTTACTGTGATGGCCACGTGTCCCACCACCACAGCTCCAGGTTATGATAAGAGGCAGTAAGTGAATGAGAAACCAAGTGGGAGGGGGTGAGGAGGGAAGAGTAAATCTCATTTACAGCTTGTCTCTCCTAGGACATGTGTGAGGCTGCAGGGATATTGGCTCCATTGCTGGGAGGTGCCCGAGTGAGAGAGGAAATGAAAGTTTCAGACTTTCATACTAAATACCTGAGTGTGTGTCTGTCTGGTCTCTGATAGAATTGAAACACAGAGTTCAAAGTGGGGACATTGTTATAAAGAGGACAGCCTGGAATCTCACCTCTCTTATCCCTTCCCCCACTAGGCACTCTGCCCTCTGCACTGGAGAGAGAAAAAAGAAAATCCCTGGGAGCTTTCAGGCGGGGTGAGTTTGCAGGTGGAGATTCTTTAAATGATGAGTAAATTCCTGTGAAAACATCTTCATGGGATTGTCACTGAAGTTACCAACCAAACTCAGTGTAACAATAGTTCGGAAAAAAAACCCTAGTCCGAACTATCTAGTCCGTGCCGCGTGTAGCCGCGGGCACGGAGTCCGCTCTAGCGGACATTTAAAAATGGCGGCAGCCGGCAACATGCAAATGAAGCCCGGGAAATTCAAATCCCGGGCTTCATTTGCAAGTTCGTATGACTACATTAACCACCCTAGTTCGAACTAGGGTGCTCTTATAGACATACCCTAAGTGCAATAGCTTGTGCCATTGAGGGGGTAAGACTGCATGACTGAGAATATCTTCATTAGTTTTAAGATCTCATCCTGCTAACAGCACATGTTTAATAATAAGCATCTGAATGTTGGGGTTAATTTCACTGACTCTGTTGTGGAAAGGGTTTATACCGTCTTTCAGATGAGAGAGCAAAGTTTGTGCTGCAAATCAATGAATCAAAGACTAAGGGTTTTAAATACAGCAGCCTACATTTAACCTACGTCCATGGTCAGGCAGATGAATATGTGGCTTGTTATCAGAAACACTGGGTGCTGAGAATTAAATCCCATTGTTACGGGCGCAGTAATGTTGTAACACAAGCCAGGTACAGACAGAAATGAATGTGTATTTAGGATCTAACTCCTGTGCGCTGTTTATGGAATATCTAGACTAAAACTTTTGCCCACAATGGCAGAGTCTAGCATGTGTGTCACCATGGACAGAGTCTGGGCAGAATGGGGGCGTGGAAAGGATTAAAGCCTCTTCTGAACTGTCTCCAATTCCTCTTCTCCCCTGCCAGGCTGCAGAACACCCATGTCTGACCCCAGTTTAGCCCCTGGCCTGCGGAGCCAGGGACAGGAAATGGCCGTGGCGGAGCCTGTGAGCTTCGAGGAGGTGGCTGTGTATTTCTCTGAGGAGGAATGTGCTCTGCTGGACCCGGGCCAGAGAGCCCTCTACAGGGATGTGATGCAGGAGAATTATGAGGCTGTGAACTGGCTGAGTAAGGATTCCTGTCCTCTTGGGTAACAGCAGCTGGGTGGGCTCTGAAGCATCTGGGTTGTGTTTGGTTTAGGGTTATTCATTGCCTCTGTTCCCAATGTCAGGAGTATCTGCCATAATAATCCTGGCTCTTGTGTGAAAGACTGTCCCCTCCGTACCCCCTCCCAGGGAAAACAGGTTCAGGGATGTAACAATGGTGCGGCTCTTCCCACACCTAAGGTCTCGCTGCGCTTCCCCCCATCTTGCCCATCTTGTGCCTTGACCAGAGGTGTGAGTGGAAGGGCTCAGGCAGGAGCAGCAGGTACTAGAGGTCTGGATCTGGCTGCTGTTAGTGGCTTCAGGGTCCCCGTGCGGCAGTGTGCTCAGCGACTGGAAGGAGGGTTCGGTTCCCAGAGTCCTTCCCTGCCTGTAGCTAATCTCTGTGACATGCTGGTATTTGTCAGTGGGAGGGGCTGGATGCTGGCGCTGAGGGAGGATGGATGAGGCAGTTGACGCTCTGCGAGTATTTTGTCCAAGGTAGCTCTGTAGTAGAGAAACGTGAGCAGAGCTCTCCTTGCATTTCAGGCACAGGCTGGGTCTCCTTTCAAAAGTTCAGCTTCATTCTCTCTGGGGCTCACTTGCCTCTCTGTGCAGTGGAGATAAATCACGTCATCTGTCTTGTCTTTTTATATCTTCGGGTAGGAACTTTTTCTTCCTGTGTGAATGTCTGGCTTCATGCTCAGGAGACCTGTGATCAGTTCTCTGCCTCTGTCATAGACTTCCTGTGTGACCTTGATCAAGTCCCTTAGACTCTCTGTGTGCAGTCGCCTCTCTCTGCAATAGCTATTATAGTGTGTCCCTGTTTCTCAGGGCTGGGAAGGATACCTACACTAAAGAGGGGTGATGCTTAGCTCCATATGAGCATCCCGATAGCACAGTGGGGTCCTGATTTACACTAGAGTACCCAAGTGCTGCTGGGATTGATAATTTTGCTTCCCATAGCGACTGCAGTGCCCTATGAATTGCTGCTAGCGCCACAGAGCGTCATTACAGCTGTTCAGGGTGGGCGGCTCTTTCTGGAGCCTTGATGCCAGCAGCACTTTCAGAGCATGCAGCTTATCCATGCAGCACAGCACAGGGTTACTGCTAAGAAAGACCCAGGCTCCATTCGGAGGCTAAGGCACTCGGCCAGGTTTATTGTGAAAGGAGCAGGGTGCTAGTGTCCCAGCACCTCAGGCATAGGTATAGTGAGACTTGTTCCAACCTAATAATGATACCTGCTCAGTCAGCAGCTAGAACACTGCCCCTCAGCCAGTATCAACATGCCCCTTCTGTGACTTCTTTTCTCACATTGACACAAACAAAATTCATGTTGCGTTCAATGTGTTGCTACCCCCCTTGGCCTTCTCCCTGTTTGTTTGAACAAAACTGTCATGGCTCCTTCCCCACTCTGGCATGATAAATGCAGAAGTGGGGGCCAGCAAGTGTACCCCAAAGCCTTACCTACCAGGCTTTGGTATAAAACTTCCCCCAAGATCTTAAAAACCTAGATCTTGGGAATAAAACTTCCGCTGCCACCACCCAAATGTTGCTAAAGAAACCAGGGGAAAGATCATTTGGGAAATCTTCCCCCTAAAACAAAAATCAGGGCACACCATTAACCACTGCCAGGTTAATAAAAGAAAAGAAAGAACTTTTATTATTACAACAATATTCTGGTTGCAAGTATAATGACTAGAGAGGAAGGTAACAAAATATACTCATGGAGAAACTCCATGGGCCTAGAACTTAGTTACAAAGAAAAGCCAAAACATCTTTTACACAGTGCCAGATCTCAGATCCCATACCCAGTCCTTAAAACAATAAAATCTAACGAAACTGCCTAAACTTTACCCTACTTACAGAAAATGAAGAATGGTGTCTTGGAGAGAGAGAGACATGCTTGTCCCTCTCTGTAGTTGCAGAGAGCTCTCAGAGAGACAAAAAGACAAAGGAAAAACCCAAATTCCTTTGTCCCAGTTTGAAAAATCCCACCTACATTCTTATTGGTCACTCCACCTGGCTAGGTGTAGTTAACCCCTTAATCCCCAGGCTGCTGGCTAACCCTCATAATCATGACATGCCCACCAAATCACAGACGGTGCTGGACAGCCTCTGGCCACACTGGCTGTGATTTCTTCCTGTAGGTCTAAGATAAAACATAGTAAATACATTATGCACACTTGACTAAACACTTGAAGACATGAAAAGTAAGCAAATGTTTCCATATCCATAAAGTACCATTACAGCTATAGAGAATATTAAGTAGTTGAGTTCAGAAATGCCTCATTAACCAATCAAACTCTCAGACTCAAAATCAAATTTAGAATAGCGTGGGGTCTTGATCTAAAGTTCAATTGACCAGGTCCTGTGCCTCTTGCAAAAATACCACTATCATACACCAGGCCAGGTCTTGGCACCGCTGAGGGTGTCAGCTCAGGGCGAATTGCTTAAAACCAGGGCTATTTACCGCCCTCAACTGGGGTCCTTTCCCAGGCACCCCTCAAATTACACCGAGCACAAAACCAGGGCTATTTACCGCCCTCAACTGGGGTCCTTTCCCAGGCACCCCTCAAATTATACCGAGCACTTCAGCTGCCTCCCCGGTCAGCCGGAAGCCTCACCAGCAAAACCCCTTAGACACTTCAGCTTCCCGGTGCCATCACCAGACGTAGGCCTCCATACACAGGTGAGAGGTTACCAAAACCCACTCACCAACTCCAAACAGATCCTCCTGGTCCAAAGGACCCAGCCACAGTCCCAAGCCAATTTCCCTTCAGATCTTACCCACAAGATCACGCTGGGCCAATCCTTTAGAATCTAAACTCTAAAGATATATTAATGAAAGGAAGAAAATGTCAAGAGTAAGATTGTTAATGAGAACCTTCATATATAAACATCACACATGTACACACATCTCATACATAGAATCAACAGTGAACAAGCTTTCATTAGACACCTTACATGGGTCCCTTAGCACAAAATGTTGCCGTGCCTCAGTTTCCCTTCCCACACAGTATATCAATTCTGGAATGCCCCTTCTCAGGTGAGAAGCTCCAACACTAATTACAAGTATTAACAGTGAAATACCAGGGTCACAAGGCTTTTGAACATACAGTGTGTCCTTGGGTACATTTCTTAACAATTTCCAGGGTTTTGGTACAAAATCATGCACATTGAACATTGTTACAATTCTTAGTAACAGCAGTACAGTGGTCATGAAAGTTAACATCAGTAGCAGGAACAAATACATCCTAAGTGTACATTGACAATTCTGGCCTTTTAGATTTAAAAAATTGCAGCCTTCCTTGGTGAACACAAGTCTTGCCCCTCCCCCTTGCCCTGTGGGGTTAAGTTCAACTCTCCCTCTTCCAAAGACAAAGGCTTGGCTGGGTGTGCCTCCCCCACTCACAATGGCCATGGGATTTTCTTTCTCTCCATGGCTAGTCATGAGGCAATCTGTCCAGACAATACCCTGGCCCCCTGCTTTCAATCTAGTTTTCCAAGTGGGCCACTGCTTCCCAGAGACAGGGCCTAGGTGAACTGGCCTGATAGACTTATGGATCTCTGGTCCCTTCACCGAATCAGACTGGAAACATGCATGTCTCAGCCACACACACTCTCCAGCAAGCTGGTTAAACACATTCACTTGGTCATCAGAGGGCTGGTTCATCTCCCTGGCTATCCCCCCTCCATCTGAAACAACCTCCAATCCCTCTGCAAATTCCTTACCCTTGTCCCCACCGGACCTTTTTAACCCTAAATCACTTTTACCCCCCTCAGGCACAGCAACCTGCTGGCCAGGCTCACCATAAGGATCCTCTTCCTTATGGCTTTCTGCAAGCAAAAGCTCATCTTCCCCTGGCTCTACAGCAGCATCACCCTGCTGAACCACCACCAACTCCTCCTGTGATCCCTCTATCCCCTGAACAGGCAGGTCTTCACATAACCCCCCTTCAGGAAAACACACAGACTCCTCTGGGGAAAGATCAGAGACCTCCCCCTCTCCTTTCTGGGCTTCAGCTGCCCCCAGAGCTAAATCTGGGCCCACAGCACTCTCCTCAGCCAATCCAGGCTGACAGGCACCTCCTGTAGACAAAGAACTGGGAAGAAACCCTTCCCCCACATGCATACTGCCCTCCTCAGCAGCCAAACTGCCAGGCTCCACACACAGAGGCTGCTCACACTGAACACCCTCCAGAATTTGATCTTTTTCCCCAACTAAACTTTCACTCTGGCCAGCCACCCCAGACTGCACCAGAGGGACACTTTCCTGAAATAGGGCAGGGAGAGCCCAAAAATCTGACCAAAAATCTGACACTAGCCTCTCCTCTGAGGCTCCAGGCAGACGTGTAGAGGCCTCACTCACAGACACACAACTATCTCCCTCAGGCAAACACTGAAGAAAACTTTTACCTGGTTCCCCATAGGCCTGACTAGCCACAGACAACTTCCCAGATTCACACTCACCCCCTTCCCAAACCTCATGCATGTTCTGGGGCTGGGTTAAGGTACCCGCCTGATTATACATACTATTCATGCCATAATCACACCCCATCCCCACATGGTTCTCCACTGAACCCCCATGAGGATACAGTCTCTGTTGTTCTTCCACTCCCTGGATCTGGAGTTTCCTGGGATATTGAACAGGGACTGGAACATTCATGGGAGCAAGATGGTCAGTTGATGGGGCCTTCGCTTTACCAATCCTCTCCTGTGTTTTCACTTCTATTTGCCTGGTCTCAGTCTTTGTTTCCGCTAGCCCCGCCTGTGCTGCTGCTAGCCCCGCCTGTGCTGCTGCTAGCCCCGCCTGTGCTGCTGCTAGCCTCGCCTGGTATTCTCGTTCGTTGCGCTCCTCCTCGGCCTCACGTTGTGCACGCTTTGCCTTTGTTTCTGCTTTTATTGCTGCTAGCCTCTCCAGATGTTCTTGCTGGGCACGCCTGTCCTCGGCCTCTCGTTGTGCACGCCTGTCCTCCAGCTGTAGGAAAAACTCCATCTCCTTGTCAGTTAGAGGCCTGCCGATCTTACAGGCAACTTCCCATGTAGAAGGCATTGGTGAGGGGGGAGAAGCGCTGCTATACATTGCTCCTGCCCTCCCCTTGGGGAATGAATCTGTCCTAGAGTTGGACATCCTGTCTTAACTAGCCTAGCTATCCAGTTGTCCCGAAAGCTAGAAAAAAACAAACTGTTTGGGTAGGTCTGTGTCTGGCTTAAGGTCTGCCCCTCCCTGAGGCAGCCCAAAAACAAAAGAAAAACAAAAGGAAAACTGCAAAGCTTGCAACTCAAAAGAAACTGTGCCCTTTTAAAAATCCTGGGTTCTCCAAATAATCCCACCGCTGCCACCATGTCATGGCTCCTTCCCCACTCTGGCATGATAAATGCAGAAGTGGGGGCCAGCAAGTGTACCCCAAAGCCTTACCTACCAGGCTTTGGTATAAAACTTCCCCCAAGATCTTAAAAACCTAGATCTTGGGAATAAAACTTCCGCTGCCACCACCCAAATGTTGCTAAAGAAACCAGGGGAAAGATCATTTGGGAAATCTTCCCCCTAAAACAAAAATCAGGGCACACCATTAACCACTGCCAGGTTAATAAAAGAAAAGAAAGAACTTTTATTATTACAACAATATTCTGGTTGCAAGTATAATGACTAGAGAGGAAGGTAACAAAATATACTCATGGAGAAACTCCATGGGCCTAGAACTTAGTTACAAAGAAAAGCCAAAACATCTTTTACACAGTGCCAGATCTCAGATCCCATACCCAATCCTTAAAACAATAAAATCTAACGAAACTGCCTAAACTTTACCCTACTTACAGAAAATGAAGAATGGTGTCTTGGAGAGAGAGAGACATGCTTGTCCCTCTCTGTAGTTGCAGAGAGCTCTCAGAGAGACAAAAAGACAAAGGAAAAACCCAAATTCCTTTGTCCCAGTTTGAAAAATCCCACCTACATTCTTATTGGTCACTCTACCTGGCTAGGTGTAGTTAACCCCTTAATCCCCAGGCTGCTGGCTAACCCTCATAATCATGACAAAACATCCATATCCATTCTCCCCTCATCCCGTTCATGTGCACAAGGGTCAGTGAGCTATCTGTTAGGACTGTGTGTTTGCAGTTCCTGCAGAGAGCGGTGTGTTGATGGCTCTCCTCCTGCTCAGGAATGTGATTTCTTGGTTAGTTGATAGCAGTGCTCCACCATTCTGCCAAAGCCTGGCTTGTTTTAGTTAAAAAATAATGGACATAAACAAGATAATCCTAGTCATCAGATCAGAATTTTCCCATTGACTCGGCACACAGCATGCTTCGCAGAAGCTTTCTTGCGATTGTGTAACACTGGTAGCACAATGATCTCCATGGTCACATCACAGGTGGCTCTTCCAAACACTAAATGCAGGTCCAGGAAGGGGTGGAAGCAAAGCTGAGGGGAAGGCGCTCACAAGGTGCAAATGTGGTAGATTCTGTGTCTCCCTGGAGCGGACCGAAATCAAAGGCCAGGCTCGCCGGAAGAGGCAGGCTGGGAAACCACACAAAGGCTGCTGTTGGCAGAGTAGTACCAAGGCTACAGACGAGGAGCTGAGTAACAGCCACAAGCATCAGAGAAGCAGCATGGCCCAGCTTCACCCTGGCTGGTCGCTGGAGAAGCCTAGCGCCACCCTGGGCAGCCGCGGGAACGGCAGCTGTTGTGGGCAGCTAGCAGGGCTCACCCAGACACAGGTAGTCGGGGTCAGGAGTCAGGAGCATAGGCAGGGCCTGAAGCAGCCTGCCAAGGATTCACTTAGCTGCTCAGACAACTTCCTCTGCCTCCTTCTGGCCCAAGTAAAACATTTGAGCCAAAGAGCAGCGGGAGCCCACCCCACCTGCCAGGAGCTTTGTGGACAGAGCCTTGGGGAGCTAGAGCTAGTCCTTCCTCTCTAAGTCCTAGTGACCTGGCATGTGGCCGCTACAGTCTGAGCCCTGTCTGGGGGCCTTGGTGTCAGACCTGCCAGCCCTCCCTAGAGCTCCCCTTCTGAGCAGTGTGTCCCTGTCCTGCCCTGAGATATTCGGGATGGGGGGGGGGGGATGGAATGGGCTTTGAGGGGGACTGAGTTGTACCCTAGAGATTGCAGCAGAGCACTCAGCTCCCCTGGGGAAAGAGGTGGGCCATTCTCAAGGTGGGGGTGGGGGTGCACCTTTACTGCAGGTGTGTGTGTCCTGGGCTCTAGTACCAGCCAGATCCCAGTCTCTGCAAGGTGGGGAAAGGAGCCTCTCTGGATGGGTGACTCAGATCCTGACTCCGGAAGCAGTAATGGCAGAGACCTTAATGAACAAGATCAGCACTCGATTAATTGCTCTCCAAACAGGATTTCCACTCTCTGAAGCTCATGTGATCTCCTGGGTGGAGCGAGAGGAGGAGTTGCAGGTCCCAGATCACCAGAGCTGTAAGGAAGGGGAGATCATCAGTGGCACCTACACATGTGAGCAATCAGTTAAATTGCCTCAGAAACCAGTTTATAGCAGGTGTAACTTGTGTGTTTTCATGAAGTCTGTCTGACTTTTCAACCTGTCTTCAACTTGAGCCAGAGCGTGGTGGGTGGGGAAAGGCTGGGATCTCTCCTCTGTGGAAGAGTTGTGAAGGGGGCTAAGCTCATGATAATTCAGTCATTATTTTAGCTTGTCCCCCTTTCCTTTCCTCTTTCAGAGTTTTCATTCAGCTCATCATAGACAATAACTCCTGTCTGAATTATTTCTCTATCCCAACAGGTGATGGGATGCTGACTGAGAACCATGATCTTGTTCAGCAGGACAGATCGGAGCTAGTGTCTCCATGTGAGATGTTACTGGGAAGACCTGAAGGGCATGTTTCCCACATACATGAGCAGGGAGAGACTTGCGAGAGTCAGCATAGCCCAGAAAGGCAGCATGGAAACCATCCAGGAGAGGGACAGGGTAATTCCAGTCACAGGAGCAGAGGGGAGAAAAGAAACACAGAAACTGTTGAACAGAAAATCCCCCATCAACAGTCACCCTGCACTTGTAGTGACTGTGAAACTCTTATTGAACATCAAAGAGCCCATATGAGAGAGAAGCCCTTTAAGTGCTCTCACTCTGGGAAAAGCCTCAGTCAGCACTCTCACTTTACAAACCATCAGAAAATACATACAAAA
This sequence comes from Pelodiscus sinensis, assembly GCF_052426305.1. Lineage (NCBI taxonomy): Eukaryota > Metazoa > Chordata > Testudines > Trionychidae > Pelodiscus > Pelodiscus sinensis. The sequence goes on from NC_143070.1 coordinate 32,819,479, forward strand.
GAGACACCCCATAACTACTCTGACTGTGGGAAAAGCTTCAGTAGAAGCAATCACCTTGTAAGACATAGGAGGACCCACGCAGAAGACAAACCTTTCAATTGCTCTGACTGTGGGAAAAGCTTTCTGAGCCACTCACACCTTGTTAACCATAAGAGGACCCACACAGGAGACAAACCTTTCCGTTGCTCTGACTGTGGGAAAAGCTTCAGTTGCAGCTCAAAACTTGTTAACCATAGGAGGACCCACACAGGAGACAAACCTTTCCATTGCTCTGACTGTGGGAAAAGCTTCAGTTGCAGCTCAAACCTTGTTAACCATAGGAGGACCCACACAGGAGACACACCTTTCCATTGCTCTGACTGTGGGAAAAGCTTCACTTGCAACTCGCACCTTGTTAGACATAGGAGAACCCACACAGGAGAGAAACTTTTCCATTGCTCTGACTGTGGGAAAAGTTATGGTACAAGTTCAGAGTTTGTTATCCATAGGAGGACCCACACAGGGGAGAAACCTTTCAATTGCTCTGACTGTGGGAAAAGCTTCAGTCACAGGTCACGCCTTGTTAGACATAGGAGAACCCACACGGGAGAGAAACCTTTCAATTGCTCTGACTGTGGGAAAAGTTATGGTACAAGTTCAGAGTTTGTTATCCATAGGAGGACCCACACAGGGGAGAAACCTTTCATTTGCTCTGACTGTGGGAAAAGCTTCAGTCACAGGTCACGCCTTGTTAGACATAGGAGAACCCACACGGGAGAGAAACCTTTCAATTGCACTGACTGTGGGAAAAGCTTTATGGAGAGATCAGACCTTGTTAGACATAGGATAACTCACACGGGAGAGAAACCTTTCAGTTGCTTTGACTGCGGGAGATGCTTCCGTCAGAAGGCAGTGCTTGGTAGACATAGAAGAATCCACACAGGAGAGAAACCCTTTACCTGCTCTGACTGTGGGAAAAGCTTCAGTAGAAGCTCACACCTTGTTATACATAGGAGAACCCACACATGAGCGAGACTCTTCACCTGCTCTGACTGTAGGGAAAGCTTTAGTCAGTGCTCCTGCCCTACTAACCATCAGATAAAACATACAAGAGAATCATCTCATAATCATCTTCTGATTGCAGAAAAGGCTTCAAACACAGGTCAAACTTTAACATAAAAACGGCCATACTGGGTCAGACCAAAGATCCACCTAGCCTAGTATTCTGTTTTTCAACAGTGGCCAGTACCATGTGCCCCAGAGGGGGTGGACCAAAGATCATGATCAAGCAATTTGTCTCCTACCATCCTTCTCTAGCCTTTGACAAACAGAGGCCAGGAGCACCATTCCTTACCCCTGCATTAGAGTAATTGGCTACTGCCAATGTATATTGGCAAGATTTTGCGCAAATACTCGTTAACATAAGAATTTTTGCGTTAGAGTATTTCAGCAAGAGAAAGTCTACACTGGCATGTGCCTTTGTGTAAAAAAAGTGCCATTTTAACAGGGCTTTTTTGCACGAGAAATTCATGTTGCCTATCTACACTCGCCTCTTATGCAAGAACAGTTGTAGAAGAGGACTTATTCCTGAGCAGGAGCATCATAGCTCTTGTCCAAGAAGCATTGATTTCACACATTAGAATGTCAGTGTTCTTGCGCAAGTACTCCCTGCCAGTGTGGACAGGCTGCAAGTTTTTGCGCAAAAGCACCTGCTTTTGCGCAAAATCTTGCCGATATAGACATAGCCAAGTAGTACAAGTAAAACCAGGAATTAAAGAAAAGCTAGGACAGAATGATAAAGGGAAATCCCTGCTCTTCTCTACTTCAAAACTAACTTAACTTTTTGACAATAACCAACCACTCAGACTGTTCTTTCTTCCTCCAGCTTCCCAAAAGGAAAGAATGAGCAATCATCAATAGCAGACAACTATTACACTAAAGCAACGCTGTCTGCTTGTTTCATGCTCAGAAGAAAACACTGTCACTCATTCTCATGGTTAGCGAGACCAATCACTTTCAGCTGTATTTCTTTAGTTACCAACTATAGAAATGATCCTTGAAAGTACAGTCTTAACAGGCCTCTGTTCGCGACACACCCACACTCATGTGCATTCACTTTCTCCTCATGGGGAATGTTATCACAGAACACTTAGAAAACTCAAGAACAGAAATAATATTAGCAAAGTGCTTGTCCCATTCAAACACACTCCACCAGATTTAGAAATTTGTATATTAGAATATGCTCTGTGTCCCTGTTTACAGAAACATGCCTCCTGATTAGCATGTGGAGCACCTGGCAGCCAATCAAAATCTCTTGCTGTTTCTTCCTGAAACTGCAGTTCCTGGGGCTCCTCTAAGTCATAGGTAACAAACTGCCAATCTGCAGACCAGCAAGGGTCCAAGAACCCCTGCATGCTGGGAAGAGGTGGAAAGTAAGTAGAAATACTGGGTTACATGACTCAAGACCTTTTTTGGGTATTTGTACTTTTTTCAAATAATTTACTTTTGTCACACTTTGACGTTTAATCAAGTTGGGATTTTTTAGAAAATATTGTACTTTTTACTCCACTCCCATTTCCAGAAGTGCTGGGTTACTCACGACTTGTTACTCACGACTTGTATCATTCTTATTTGCTAAAACGCAGCTGCATCTGCAAGCACCCAGTCATCCAAAAAATACCCAATCCACAAACACAATGCCTCTGCCAAGGAAGAAGCCTTTTAATAAACTGGATCAACACCTTGTCATTCAAACCTAGTATCTCTGCAGGCCCTGGTTCTTGTTCTTCTGCACAGCACAGCTCATAGAGACCAAGGACCTGCCATTGGGCTTCCAAATCACACCCTTGTTGAAAGGATGGAAACAGAAATCAGACACACAGCAGGTTTGAGCTGGCTCCAGCTGAGGGACGGGTTTGCCTTGTTTATGTGCATTGGCACAGGACAGCAGTAAGGATTCGTATTCGTTTAAAGAATCCAAAAAATAGAAACCTAGAATATACCGGTAATGGAATTGGAGAAATAAATGGTCAGTTGGATTTGAACCAACGAGCCTTTGACTTGCAGTCAAACACTCTACCAGTGAGCTACACTCCCTGATGTTTGTATTGTTAGGAGCTGAGAAGGGAACAAGAGGCCTTCGTACTCCACACACCTCAGGTAGGATGGACTCTCACTGACCCCCAGATTGTGACTGGTCCTAACAGGGGATTTGCCCTGAAAGCAGCAGAGCTGGGGCAAGACGGAGAGTCCTGAGATGAAGCTGATGGAGGGAAGGCAGGAGAGCAGTGTGTCCCAGTTGCCCAAGACACCAGTTGTAGGTCCCTTACAGTGAAACATGCTACTGCCACTTTGCCATCTCTGCCTCTCACTGACATTCATGGGTGTTCTTTTGTGCTGCCGGGTCTCTGTTCCTCACATGAACAACTCAGCCCTCTGGGCCTGTCTCCATCACTTCTGCCTCTGCTAGGTGAAGGGAGGCCGCTGCGCCCAGCATCTTTTTACCCAACCAGGGCTGGCTTTTGGGGAGAGGAAGGGGCCACTGGAGGCGCTTGGTCCCTTGGCTGTGTCCATGGGGAGGTGGCTGTGCTGAAAGCCAGACTTGTTTTCCTATTGTTAGGCAGGACCCTGCAATCCATGTTCTCTCCCGCTTTTGTAGCCTCTGTTGCCTTCTCCACGTGTCCTTTCTGATGGGACAGGCATGTTCTTCTCAGGGTTTGAGTACCCTGTTGCCCTAGGAAGGGGTGTGGCCAAAAGACAGGCCTCACTGTGAGCAGGATTTGAACCTGCACAGGGAAACCCTATTGGATTTCGAGTCCAACGCCTTAACCATGTCGCGAGAATCACAGGTCTGATGATGCATACCCAAGGGGGGACGGGCAGAACCAGGTGGACAGTTTTATCAATTAAAAAATATTTATTCATGACAGTGGTGAATTTATAGTATTTATTCTAAGATTTTTAATAGACCATGTTAATAATAAATGTACAATATTTATTATATTTATTCTACAATTTCTAGTTAAACGTGTCAGAGATATAAGGATGGGAATGGCAAGGGAAATAGTCTCTAATCTTAAAATATCCAGCTACACTAATTAAATAACAATGGTAACTACAAACTCTATGTACTACCCAAAAACAACTGCAACGCTAAGCTTATACAACAAGAAAAAATCAAATCATACATACCAACTTACACAGCACACGGAACATTTCACAGATATCGGTTCGGTTGCGAAGGCCTTGGTTACGCCCGAGAGTCGGGGGAGGTGGCTGGTCGGTTGATCAGGCCGGCAGCGCTTTGAAGTATACGAGAAGGCACACGCACGGTGGTACGTGTGTTGCGAAGACCTCTTTGAGCGAACTGTGCGATGGGTATTTATCCTCAAATCTGCACATCGCTTTCCCGTGCTTGCATATTACCATATATGGCCCAATGGTCACCAAGTGGGGGGTCTGTGTCCCAGGGGTTGGGCTGAAACTGTGCAGGTTTCATGCGAACAGGTAAGCCCTGCAGTTCTCACGCCAAGGTGATGGGTGGGAGAGTCTGAGGCTCTTTTCCCCTTTTCACATCTTCCCTTTTTCTAAAGGCAATGGTATGCAGGAAGGGTGCGGCCGGTTTCTCTCAAGGAGTACTGCAGCCCGCTATAACAAGAGCGGTCTGACCAAACTTTTTTACTGGGGGGGCAGTTTCTTTTCTCTAACATGCCCCCGTGGCCGTGGCCGCGTCTGGGAAGACCTAGACCTCCACCTCCTCGTCCGTCTCCGCTTCCTCAAATGCAAGCAGCCCCTCTTGTTCGGGCGTGGAGATAGGGCGGAGATGCGGTTCGTGAGGTTTTTTATGATGCTGCAAACAAGGCACAGCACAAAGCTAACAGCCAGCAATAAGACACAAAGGGACCAGAAAAACTGTCTTAATCCCCCAAGGCCAAATATGGAAGGGACCCAGCCGAATATGTTCTCCCACCAAGAAACGGACTCTCTGGCCTTCTTAGCAACCTCCTCGATATCATCAATAATCTGTGTTACATTTTGCTCAATAGATCTAATTTCCATACATTTACCTGCAAACTGAGGGTAGCTGTTGCCTAACCAACGACAAAACCCAGATTCCTTTAACAACAAATAATCTAAAGCTAAACCGTTTTGCATTACCTACACGTGCATTTCTTCTACCTTTTGGTTAGAAGTAAGGCAGTAGCAGTCTTATTGCCAAGTCTTTCAATGCTAATGCCAACGGCTCGAACTTCCTCTTGCAAAATCAAATTGCCTACAGGGTTAAATGTGACCACAGCCTGTGCAGTTTTACTAAACCAGCCCTCAATTGACTTCCAAATCTCCCAAGATCCACGTTTTTGTCGATGGGTGAAGTGGGGATGTTCGTCTCTCGCGTAGGAGTAGATGCCTCCTCCCTCAATTTGGATGTAGCCAAGGGTGCAGTGTCCTATGGCATGTGCAGGAAGGGTGGCATGGGCTTGGTTGTCGCAAATCCAGAAGTGTCCAAGGCGGAGTGCATTGAGCTTTGAAAAAGTCGGTGTGTTTGACTTTTGGTGGTCCATTAGAAAGGTAGTGAGGTCGTACTCGTCCTCATTGCCCCAATACCAGGGAATGGGAACCGGGTTGCCGTATTCATGGCCGTTGGTTTCCATATGAATGCAAGAAATAGACAGATTAACAAGTTCCCTAAACATGGCATTAGCGGAGATAAAGGGATATGCCCATGAGGCGTTCTCCTCAGCAGAAATAAAGGCAATGGAAGTAAGGTTGGGTGGGAAACTGTGGTCCGGGACATTAACAAACTGAGAGGTGACGTTACTGCCAGAGCTGTTAAATAGTCCATACGGACTAAGGACCCAGGTGCAGCCTGACTGATTACCAACAAAAACAGGCTAGTGCTTAGGATCTTTGGAGCAACAAAATGAAGCTACCACTGGGGGAGGGAACTCCCAACAGAACGTGCCTGGTGGGGCAAAGGGTGGGGTGAATCGAGAGGGTGGTAAGGGTGGGAGCCCGGGAAATAGGGCACAGCTGTCGGCGCGCATCCAAGCCCCAGTCGGTCCCGTTAAGCGGGTCCGACATATTTAGGAAAATGGGCTGGACTAAAAACAGCACGTCAGCAGCTGACAGTATGGGGCGGGTGCAGACGATACAATCGGTGAGGTTGCTGGTGACTGCATATGCAGTGGCCCAAAGCTCCACGGTGTTGGTGACACTTTTCTGGCCCTTTCCGGATGGTAGGGTTGCAAATAGCATCTATGATAAAACACATGGTGGCTCAGTTACCACGGAACTGGCCCAAGTCAGTTAGTTGCATCTGCTTAATCAGTTATGGTGGGCCAGCAGGTGGCGCTCAGAGTCACTAACCAGCACCCAATATGTATTGGGGTACTTGGCGGGATCCTGAATGACGGCCTGCTGTGGATGCCGTTTCCCATCATGGGCAGGGATGCAGACCCATATTGGGTCATCTGCTTTGAATCGGGGTGTCCATGCATGGCCCTTGAAGCTGGGCCTTAAGGTCTGGCCACCGGCTGCACCGCTCATTAAGGTTAATTAGCGTAGGCTGTAGGTGGAGATGCCAGCTCTTAAAAGTCACTTCCTTTCAAGGAAGTGCGGAGGGTAGTCTTTTGGATCCCGATTTTACGTTGCACCATGCCATTACTTTGGGGATGATACTGCAAGTGGACATGGTGAGCAATGTTAAACTATATGAAAAACTGCTGTAGTACATTTGACTGGAATGGGGGGCCCCCATCAGTTTGAACTTGTCTGGGCACTCCCCAGGCGGCCAAGAGCTCCAGCAAAGCATTAGTAAGCGTGCTGGCCGTGGCGCGGCGTAAAGGCTTGCACCATGTTTGGCGGAACCCAAGATCTACAACCACAATGCCCTTTGGGTACTGCTTGGCGCCGGGAAGGGGTCCAATGAAATCAACTTGCCTCACCTGACCTGGTACAAACTTTTCAGTGGAAAAAGCCCCTGCACAATGGGATACTGTACCCATGTGTTTATGCTCCTGGCATTTTGGAAACTGGCGCGCCGCCTGCCTCCAGCTAGCGACTGTGAGATCGGGAGCACCTAAGCAGGTGCGATTATAAAGGTGGTAGTTTTTGTCTGCGCTAAAGTGTCCCCACTCTTTGTGGAGCCAGATGGCCAGGGGTTCAGTGCTAGGAGGCTCACCGTTGTCATCATTGGGGATCGTAGCACTGACAGTGCTTACACTAGCCTCCTGCAACCTAGAATCTAAAAAGGCATGGGCCTAATGCGTATCTGGTTTGTGTGAGGGGCAGTAGACTATAAAGCAGCACCGATGATGCTGACGAGCCATGGTAAGTAAGGGTTCCCAAAATTCTGGGTCTTTCTGGGTCCAGTGGCTAGCATATAAACATACTTGGAATCAACGCCCATAATGAGGGGCTCGGTAGGGGGGTGAGTCTTAATGGCATGGTTGATTCTGATTGCGAATGCCTCGGCTTCTGCCTTTTGTGCTCCCATGCCAGGGGCTAGGGCCCTTACTTCCAGGTGTTCGCATTTGGTTCAATACATGCCAGTCTTGTCTGAGCCTTTTGTACTGCCATCGGTTACAAGCCAGGGGTCACCCAAGATGCCGATAAAGGCGGGTCTGTTTTGATCATCATAGGCTTGACACAAGTCATCGTGGTGATTTCAGTGGCTCCAGCAGTACCTGGCTCAGCACCAAAGGTCAGACCATGTTTTATCCGGGCCCCCGAAATCATAAGGGGGTACATCATCTAACCATTGGAGGGCTAACAACCCAGGGGCACACAGGATTCCCCAACAACTCCTCGCCCAGGGTTCTGCATACTTGAGGGCAAGCAGCAGTTTCCCATGGGGATCACACCGGTGTTCTGGCCCTTGGATACGGTGCATTTCTTGGTAAACTGCCACATCCTCCTGGCAGACCTCTAGAATGAAGTGACTATTTGTCCAATTGACTGCTATCGACAATTGCACCTCCGGGTCATAACAACTTAGGGGAGGAGGGGATTCTGTGGCCCGCACTAACACCTGCAGTGTCTGATGGTGCTCCTTGCCCCAGGAAAAGGGAGCGCGTTTTCAGACTAGCAGCTGTAGCGTGTCTAGGGCTGAAGTGTATTTTGGACTCACAAAGTGGAGGTAGTAATTAAGCACCCCCAACAGTGCTTGTAACTCGCGCTTGTTTTGGGGGGGGGTTAAGGGTCCACTTCCCGAGGGGTGACTCATTATCCAAATTGGGGGAAATTGTCTGGGGGGAGATCGTGATGCCTAGAAAGGTAAATGTGGTCGCTACATCCCTTTGGCTTTTTACCTCGTTCACAGCCCACCCATCGTGCTGTAGGGCATCCAATACAGCGATAAGGGTGACCTGTGTGATGTCTTTTGCACTGCCGATAACCAAAGTGTCATCGACATAGCTGAGGTTGCGCGAACCCTCGTGGGGGGTGATCTTGTTGAGAGTGCGCTGTAGGTGCGCATTACAGACAGCAGGTGAGTTTCTGTACTCTTGGGGGCAAACTAGCCAATTAAACATGCGATCCCCAAAAGAAAAATTAAGCACCCCCTTTTCATCTACCATAGGGACCTAGTAGAACATGTCTTTCAGGTCCAGTGTAGCCCCCTCACACAAATGTCTTGTTGCGCACAATGGCCAGGAGTTTCGGTAGTGAGTGAGGAGATGTAAATGGCACAGATTCTACATGGTCATTTGCTTGGCAGTAATCTATGATCAGGCGGTATATAGGGTCATCTCTAGGACGATTCGGTTTAGGTACACCCCAGCCTGCTGAAAGATATTTGCTACCGCTAACTTCTTGTAGCTTTCCCTCGGCCATGAGGTTGTTTATTAGCATTCAGATTTGGCCAATGCCATCGGGGGGGGGGGGGGGAATGTGCTGGTGTTTCCATTGTGCGGGACTGACTAGCGTAGGGGAGTGGGCTAAAGGCTGGGCGGTCAGGCAGTTAGGTAGCGCTGACAATACTTGGTCTTTTAAGTCAAGTCTTTTTAGCTCCCCCACGCCAAGCAAGTTCTGGCCTCCTACCAGGGCTTTGACTCGGTGCACCCTCCCATTGTGAGTGATTTTAATTTCTACAAGCTCCGCTTGGGCGGCTTGGTTTAGGCCTTGAACCCACAGCTTCCTCCCTTGTTTTTTATGCGGTGTCGAGGGGGTGACTATGGATACTTGTGCGCCAGTGTCTAGTAAGAACTTTGCCGGGTTCCGCTCAACTATAGGGGTGTGTAGACTACATGCCTCCGTCGACAGAGGCATGTAGATTAGACAGATCGGCAGAGGGAAATGAAGCCGCGATTAAAATAATCGCGGCTTCATTTAAATTTAAATGGCTGCCCCGCTCTGCCGATCAGCTGTTTGTCGGAAGATCGGGGCAGTCTGGACGCGCCGCGTCGACAAAGAAGCCTTTCTTGATTGGCACAGGTAAACCTGGTTTCACGAGGCATACCTGTGCCGATCAAGAAAGGCTTCTTTGGCAACGCGGCGCGTCCAGACTGCCCCGATCTGCCGACAAACAGCTGATCGGCAGAGCGGGGCAGCCATTTAAATTTAAATGAAGCCGCGATTATTTTAATCGCGGCTTCATTTCCCTCTGCCGATCTGTCTAATCTACATGCCTCCGTCGATGGAGGCATGTAGTCTAGATGTACCCTAAGGGTGGCGAATGGCCTTAGATCGTCATCTGGGGCGACCGCCTGATGGTATGCGGCTGCTACTCGTTTTTTGGCAGGTGTTCAGGGGTTTGCTTTCATTGCCCCATGACTTGAAGCCCTTTGCTTTTGCTAAGAGGAGTTGTTCGGGGGTCGAGAGTCTCCTAACCTCCTCTTTGGTAAGCCCGCTGTTAAGCAGGAAACCAAACATAGCCCTCTCTTGGGGGGTGCGTTTGGGGTACGTTTTTCTCCCCTGCGACTGGGGGTGGGGTCCTGAAGTTACGGCGGCTACCGCTCCCGCCGATGGTTCGGGTTGGCGGGTCGGAATGTGGATCTTATTTATTATGATGTACAAGCTAGTTAATGGTTGGTCAACAACAGTGCATAACCACATTATTTGGCCAGCATCTGGATGCCCTGTGGCCTCACAAACTGCATCTATCGCTATTCCCGCAACCGGGAATTGTGAGATGTCGTTGACAAATCTATGTGGCTGCCCCCCAGTCTGTTGGGCCAGTGTCAGGTTGAGGGGATGCCTTTCAGGACTCCAAACAACTATAGAGAGTCCAGCTATGCCATACATTAGATCTTGTGGAGCTTTTACAGCTCCACAAGGGATGTTAAATGAGGCCAGCGTGGTGCCCATGAGCTGGGTGATCACAGAGGAGAGAGGGATTGGCCAAACATTATTGCATTGGACGATGATGGGGTTTCCTGCCCCGCCATGCCAACTGGCGTTGCGCACCAAATAGGTGCACTCCTCCGAGTCTACAATTTCGCTACTATTTTCTAAAGAGATGCTCCCCAACCAAATGACTACCGGTTCTCTGGGGCATCTACAGGTGGCTTCAACCAGTTCCCTCCTTTCTGCCGCAGTCCGGGTGCGGATGACGGATTGAGTCGTGGTGTTACTTTGTTGGTCCACCAGGTGCTTGGTGACCACCACGGGGCAAACCTCCCGGGGCCGTTTATCTTCTTCGGCAGGGGCGGGAGATTTTTCGGGCAGGAGTGGGGCGGACGGGTATGGGGGGGGTGGTTCAGGTAAAGGTGGTCTTGGTTCCTCAACGGGGTTTTGTGTGCTGCCAGCTCTAGCGCTGTTTGTGGGGCACATTTGCTGTGTGACTGTTCGTGCAGTAACTTCGTACTGGTCTATTAGGCGCAGTGCGGTTATGAACTGCCCGTATAGTGCTCCTAAAAGGTGGTGAGGTTCATAAGTATCAGGTTTTAACTTATGGCACATTTGCGCGTTTACGAGGGTGGCGGCTACGTTGGCGGCTAAGGTGTGTGCTCAGTCCCCAGTCTCTAAGTCGGGGTAGAATGTCGAGGGAGAGACAGAGGCTCCTGCCTTTTTTATGCAGGCCTCCATAGCCTTAAGGGCATGACGGGGGAGGGGGGTCGCTGCTGGATATAGTGGCTTTTTAAGCCCTGCTAGTTTTACCTGTTTTTCCTCCAGCAACAGGAAAAAATGACTAGTGGGGTGTGTGCGGAGGACGCAACCCAGTGACGGGCCATCAAGGCGTACCTCCCATTTTTGATCCCCATTAGCGATACTCAGGTGTCCCAGTATGCTGTCACCTGTATTGGTAATTTGGTGATATTGGGCATGGAAGAGTAAATCTTCTGGGTTTAAATTAGTTCTGTCTTCCCACGGGCATCCTGTTCGTGACGCCATGTCGCGAGAATCACAGGTCTGATGATGCATACCCAAGGGGGAAGGACAGAACCAGGTGGACAGTTTTATCAAATAAAAAATATTTATTTATGACAGTGGTGAATTTCTAGTATTTATTCTAAGATTTTTAGTAGACCGTGTTAATAATGAATTTACAGTATTTATTATATTTATTCTACAATTTCTAGTTAAACGTGTCAGAGATATAAGGATGGGAATGGCAAGGGAAATAGTCTCTAATCTTAAAATATCCAGCTACACTAATTAAATAACAGTGATAACTACAAACTCTATGTACTACCCAAAAACAACTACAACACTAAGCTTATACAACAAGAAAAAATCAAATCATACATATCAACTTACACTGCACACGGAACATTTCACAGATATCGGTTCGGTTGCGAAGGCCTTGGTTATGCCCGAAAATCGGGGGAGGTGGCTGGTCGGTTGATCAGGCCGGCAGCGCTTTGAAGTATACGAGAAGGCACACGCACGGTGGTACGTGTGTTGCGAAGACCTCTTTGAGCGAACTGTGCGATGGGTATTTATCCTCAAATCTGCACATCGCTTTCCCGTGCTTGCATATTACCATATATGGCCCAATGGTCACCAAGTAGGGGGGTCTGTGTCCCAACGGTTGGGCTGAAACTGTGCAGGTTTCATGCGAACAGGTAAGCCCTGCAGTTCTCACGCCAAGGTGACGGGTGGGAGAGTCTGAGGCTATTTTCCCCTTTTCACACCTTCCCTTTTTCTAAAGGCAATGGTATGCAGGAAGGGTGCGGCCGATTTATCTCAAGGAGTACTGCAGCCCGCTATAACAAGAGCAGCCTGGCCAAACTTTTTTACTGGGGGGGCAGTTTCTTTTCTCTAACAAACCAGTCGGCCATCACAGCTGCGGGAAAAAATGAGCCCGGGAAACTGGTAAATAATCTCAGTGCCCAGGCCTGACATCACCTGACCCACAGAATTCACACAGCAAACCATTTCAATTGTCATGCAGAGGGTCCTGGCCGCTCTGGTCTGAGGCTGCCTTGGAGGTGAGTTCTGCTTCCAGATCTTCCCTCCTCCTTGGTCTTCTTCCTTCCTTTCCCTTTCCCTCCTTCTTCCTCTTCTCTTTTCCTCTTTTCCTTCTTCTCCCTGGTCTCCTTGGGCCCCAGTTTATATAGTGAAAATTGAGTCCTGCTTAACCAATTCTTTTAATGATTTTACTAACCAAAGCTAACATAATATTATGATTTACCTAACCAATCATACTCCATCACCTTTATTGATTTTCCCCCAGCAAAATTAATTATACAACAGACAGAAACAGCTACAATGCAGACAGCGATCACACAGACAAACAATAGGAAAGTGAGGACAATAATCCTAGAATGCCAATTGCACAAACACAACTATTGATAAGCAGTTTTATGCCAGACAAAATGCTGTTACCTAAGTTTTCTCTACCCATCCTGAGATCTGTTTCTTCCTTGGTGACAGTGGGTGTCATTAGGATCGGACCCCCTTCTCATGGTCTAATGTGACACAATTTAAATGTCATTTAGATTGAATGTGACTATACTTTACAGCTCATTGCTGCCGCTCTTCAGTCTGGCTACAGAAGAAGGCTTTAGTTTAGGCTCACCAAATAGCTACAGGCCTTGCAAGAGGACTATAGAAAAACCATATTGTTACAGGTACAAGGTAGCAGGACCCCAAGCACACAAAACACAATTGCAAAGAGGCACAAACCCTCAATCTTCTGATCTAAAGTCAGATGCCTTATCCATTAGGCCGTGCAGTCTTAGCAATGGATATCTTGACATGTGTAAGTAGGGAGTAGTCTAGAGAGGCCATCTGGTTTTATTATTTTCCTTGTGTGGGGGCTTAGAAATCATGTCTGAACTGGTGAATTATTTTTAATTGGTTTAACTAAGGATTGCAGCACAGGATTTTTCCTGAGTCTATGTCTCTTCATGGCTCTCTACCACCTAGGGTATCTCTATACTGCACCTCTCTTCCACAAAAGCATACGGAAATGAAGCGCTGATTAGCATATTGCTATGCTTTAGTTGCATAATTAATAAGGGTCCATTTTTCCACAAAAAGTAGCTGTGTAGACTGGGGCTCTTCCTGCCTCCTCCTTCCCTTGACTCCAGTTTGGCCCTGGGCCTCTTCACTTTACAGGTTTGCTGTAGGTCCCATGGTGTAGGGGCAGCATTCAGGACTCTGAATTCTACAATCTGAGTTCAAATTTCATTGGTGCTTTCATTGTCTGGTTGCTGCAAAACTCTCCCGTTCCATGTGCTTTAGCTTCCTTGCCCTCAGGCTGATGAGAAGAGAATTTTGTGCCTCCTGCTGGGTGTCTAATGCCCAGTGGCGCTTGGTGTCTTGTCTGGCTGGCTCAGCAGGAGGCTGGGATATGTTGGGGCTATGGAACCTACCACCCTGGCTAGAGATGCAGGGGGCTGAGTTTGTGTTTCTTGCTGATGTTCTCACGTCTGTTTCCAGCACCTGCCAGGCTCTGCCTAGTGCTCCCTGGCACTAAAGGGAGGGAGTCTCAGGACTGGGCCTCAGAGAATGTGTGTTCCCTGCTTCTGAGAAAGGTGAAGAAACCTGTTCTACTCCCTGCGCTGGTTCTAGGCTGAGGGAAATTGATGCCTTGTTGTAGTCTTTGCTCACATTTTCCTATGTCCTTCTGGAACACAGAAGAGGCCTCCCCTGACCACCCATGGAACTGCTGGTTCAGGAAAAGGCTGATTGGAAAGGAACGTTGGGAAGAAGGAAACCACAAGCCTGGAGCTGGTGCAGAGGTTGCTGTGACTGGCACTGGCAAGGCAGGGCTCTGACTTCCACTCTGAACCCCTGGGTACCACAAACTGGCCACTGAGTCCTGCTCCATGGTCGTCCCAGTGCTCTGGGAGCAAGCGATGTGCCTGTAACTCCCTGCCTCCCCCCACCCAAGGGGTGGTGCCCAATAGAACAGTCCCTGTAAGAAATGTGTCACTTTCACCCCTGGGAGCAGCTCAGCCATGCAAAGGGGCTGCCTGGGGCAGGACATTAGCCCTGGAGGGCAGGGGTGGGTGTGGCAGTGAGAGCATGTGAGAGTGGTGAGGGCATCAGGGCAGAGGTGAGGATGTGGGAGGGTACAGAAGTCAGGACACAGGATTACTGCTGTGGGGGGAGGTGCTTGGGGCTGGGATTGAGTGTTGAGGGGCTCAATGGGACTAGAATCCTGCTCTGAGCTCCCTGAGGCCCTTTAACACAGAAGGGCTTTCTCTGCAGCGCTCTGGGGAGAGAAACCCCTGAGCCAGTGACATGAAATATCCGTAGTGTGGACGCTCCACTGCTGCTATTTCAAACACACTCCTCCCCAGAGCCACTGAAAATCATTCCTCCCCAGTGCTTCCTGGGGCTCTAAATCCACACAGAGCACGTCCCCATTAGCTCGCTGGCAGAGGGGCCACTGACAGTCAAGAGAACTGAGGGTTTTTCTGATGGTGGCAAACCTCTTTCTACAAGGAAGAAGCCTTTTCTCTAAAGAAGCGTTTTCGGGGAAAGGCGAGTGTGGACACGGAAGAGGGAGTTCTTTAGATAGAAGAGGCCTTCAGGAAATAACACAGGTGCCCTGGTGGCCACTCCAGCCACAGTAATCACAACTGAAATTCAAGACAGCACCCATTAGCATGGACATTATCATTCCAAAAAGCAGCTCAATTTTTCAATACACTTTTGCTGTGTAGATGTTCTTTTTCTAAATAAGCTTTTCCAGAGGCCGTATGTTTGCTTCACCCCTCTTTTTTTTTTTTTTTTTTTTTTTTGCGAAAAACACTACTGTGCTGTCTACACTGGCCCTTTTGTGCAAAAGTCTTTCGGAAAAAGACCGAGGACGGTTGAGAGAACTCTGTCGACAGAAGGTGTTATGCCTTGTAAAATGAGGTTTACCAGCGTCGACAAAACTGCTGAGTTCTGTCGATGTTATGTCGACAGAACTTAGCGGTAGTGTAGACGCAGGTATAGATTTGTCGACAAAAGTGGACTTTTGTCGACAAAACTCAGTAGTCTAGACACACCCAATGGAATGCATGTTGGGCTTCTAAGCTGTAGTGCTCAGTGTAAGCCAGATGAGTCATTGAAAAGTTGTGGGTTCAAATCCTCCCAAAGTCACTTTAGTTGCTCTCTGATTTCCAGAGCAGCTTTTACAGAACAGGCTGGACCTGCCCCTGTTGCATGGCAGGAGTAACGGAGCTTGTGATCCCAAGACCTCAGTGTGAGACTCCTCTGGGGGGTTCCCAGCTCTCAGGAGAGAGCCCCTTCTCCCCCCAGCCCACCCATGGAACTGCTGGTTCAGGAAAAGGCTGATTGGGGAGGAGTGTTGGGAAGAAGAAAACCACAGGTGAGAAGCACCTGCTGCCCACATACCCTAACTCTCCATGGCTACAGGAGCTGCAGAGGTTGCACCCTCAGGCTCTCTAGGTGCTGACACCCCCAGGGAATCACAAGGGTGTGTGGTGCTGGCTCTCCTGTCCCAGCAATTGCAGTTAGAGCCCTGCCTTGTCAATGCCATGGAGTAGGACTCAGTGGCCAGTTTGTGGTACCCAGGGGCTCAGAGCAGGAGTCAGAAACCTGCTTTGCCAGTGCCAGTCACAGCAGCCTCTCTACCCGCTCCAGGCTTGTGGTTTCCTTCTTCTCAACACTCCTCCCCAATCAGCCTTTTCCTGAACCAGCAGTTCCATGGGTGGCCAGGGGAGGCCTCTTCTGTGTCCCAGAAGGACCTAGGAAAATGTGAGCAAGGGCTCTTAAATGGCACCACTGGGGGTGTGTCTAGACTACAGGGTTTTGTCGACAAAAGTGGACTTTTGTCGACAAAACTAAACCTGCGTCTACACTTCCGCTGAGTTCTGTTGACATAACATCGACAGAACTCAGCAGTTTTGTCGACGCTGGTAAACCTCATTTTATGAGGCATAACGCCTTTTGTTGACAGAGTTCTGTCGACAGAAGGTGTTATTGCATCTAGGGTTGTGTCTAGACTGCACAGTTTTGTCGACAAAGCAGCTTGCTTTGTCAACAGAACTGAATGTAGTCTAGACGCTCTTTGTCGACAGAAGCTTTGTCGACAGTATCTGTCGACAAAAGCCTGTAGTCTAGACGTACCCTGGGTGTTGAACCCAAGCACTCCTCTTTACATGGGAGGTGTTTTAGCTACCTAAGCCATGGTGCCTGCCATAAGGGCCCTTTTAATACAATGAGATTTATCAGTTATTTCTCTTGAACTAACCACACCTGAACAGTGTCTGTTATTTCGAAATAGCGCTATTTTGTAATAGCGCCATAACGTGAATATGCAAATGAAGCACAGGATATTTAAATCCCAGCTTCATTTACTATTTTGAATGTCTTCATTTGCATCCCTCTCTCAAAAGACGGTGCACGTGTAGACATGCTCAACTGCATTGTGGGCGCCAAGGGGAGCCGCAAGAAGAGAAGACCCCGTGTTTCTGCATGGTTACGAACCAGGAACTTTCCATGTGTTAGGCTAAGCCAAGGTGCCCAGCCACAAAATTGCTTTAAAACTCTTCTGCTTTATGGTCCCAGACAAGACCTTTGATACCCAAAGTGCAGCCATTCCCCATTTCCTTCCCACCTTCCAGCCCTGGTGGGGTCTGGCCCCCTGGGCACAGAAAGGTCCATGGGCAGGGGGCTTTGGCTTCCTTGCCCATGGGATGCTGTTGCAGGAAGGGCTGCTCAGCACGGCTGGGGTTCACCTGTGGAGGAAGGGAAGAGTATTTGGGTGCAGACTGGCTAACCTAGTGAGGAGGCTTTAAACTAGGTTTGATGGGGGCAGGTGCCCAAAGCCCACAGGTAAGTGAACAACATGGACACCTGGGAGATGGGCCAGAAATGGGAGAGAGCAGGGGCTGTAACTGCAGAGATAAAGGAGGGACGCGGGACCACTGGGAAGCAAAATCCAATCTGTGTCTCAGATGCTGGTACAGACACACAGGACTATGGGTAATAGGCAGGAAGAAGCTGGTATCACAGGGACTTGGTGGGTGTGACGGACCAGGCCATGTCTGGGCACAGCTGAGGGCGTCCACTCAGGGCGAATTGCTCAAATCCAGGGCTTCTTACAGCCCCCTTGACTGGTGACCTCTCCAAACAGGCCACAAACCAGTCCCACAGAGCGCTTCGGCAACCTGCCTGAAGCCTCCCGAGCAAAACCCCTCCGACACCCCAGCAATATCCGTGCCCCAGATGGCCCCGGGCCTCATACACAGGTGGGGGGTCCTAGCACCCAATCCCACCTACCCCGAACAAGTTCTGTCCGGTTCCAAGAAACCAGCCACAGATCCCTGGTCAATTTACCCTCTGGACCTTACCCACAAATCACGCTGGGCCAATCCTTTAGAATCTATATCTAAAGGTTTATTATTACAGGAAAGAAAAGCCTGAGAGTAAGGTTATTAAAGTACAGTACGTACATGCACCGAATCTCCCAGTCCTCGATGCAGGCTCTAGCAGAGATGTTGCAGCTGCTGGTTTAAAAGTTCTTATTGCACATCCTACGATCAGGATGGGTTCCCAGGTCTTCCGGGCTCTTCAATCCCTGCAGTGCTGCCTCTGGGATGAAGTGCTGAGCTGAGAACAAAATGGCATCGACCACATGGCCTCTTTATACTCCTTCCTGGCCTCTTCTAGTATGTAGCAGGTCACCTGGTCCTCAGCCTCTCTGTGTTCCCTGCTGGCTGCTCTCAGGACAGCCCCCATTCTTTGGGTGTGTCTTTGGCCCATTGAGAACCATTGTCCCACAAGTAATTAGCATGTCCACAGGCTCCACAGGCTCGGCCCTGCCCAATGCTTAACCACATGCAGGGAAATCTTCAGTTTCCACACAGATTACAGATCTACACACACAGACATTATATATTCACATAAACAGTGTACACAGGATCAGAAAACAACAAGCTCCCATTCAATACCCCACATGGCTCCCTTTCATACAGATTTCTGGGGCCAACACCCCCACCTAGGGGTGCAGCAGCGATCTGGCTGCTTCCCTCCAATTCGGTAATGTGACAGTGGGATAATACACAACTGGAATATTGGCACAGAAAGTTTCAGCTTGCTCAGGAAGGACTGGCAGGAAAAAGGGAGGAGGAGTTTCCTTAGATATGAAACATGCGAACACTTGGCCTGAGGCGGAGATGGACACAGGAGTGGACTTGTCAGGAGTCTCTGGGTGAGGTTAAAGGGGTAAAACCCCAGGGTGATGTCACACTAGGCGTCTATTCCAGACACCTCCCCAGGCAGAAGAGGTTCCTGAGGCTTTTTAAACAATTAACAAAATCATCCAAAGTGCGGCTGGTTTCACACACACTCAGCCTCACCCACAGCTGGGAGGCAGTTTGCAGGGAGCTGAAAAGAAACAGAAGAGGGGAAACTGGAGCCTGGCAGAACCAAGTCTTGGGATTCTTCTGTGTCCAGATGTGCTCAGCAGCTGGCAGCCAAGCTCCTGTCTGTGTCTGCCCTCCACAGGCCAGCAAATCCCCTCTACTGGGTGTTACAGGCTGGACTTCGCCTGCCTGACGTTTAGCCAGGGAACTGCTCCTTGTGAGGCAAATGGGACACCCCCTGCACTGCAAAAACCAGCCCTTTGCCTTCTGGGAAGAGGGAAGGATCCCCTGGAAGCACTTAGCCCCTGGCTGGCTCTGCCTGTGGAAAAGAGGAAGCAGCAAACATCTATCACTGGAGAATGTTGGTATCGGTCCCACTGCCTCTCGCATGCAAAGCGAGCGCTCTACCACTTGAACTAATTCCCCTGCCTGTGAGCAGTTTTCTTCCCCCACCCACCTTGTTCCAGAGCCCACAACGTCCCTTCTGATAAACCCTCATATAAAACTCAGCAAATATCCAGGGAAGTTGCGGTTCCCTTTACAAGACTCTGCACAGCTCAGTTCCAATCAGCAGGTCTTCCCTAGAGCCCGGAACATCAACCGCGGCAGTGTCGCTCTTACGCTCAGTGTAGACATGGCCTTAGAGTGTCACAAACCAGCCCCGGGCACATTCCTGGCTAGGACCAGTCACAGTCTGGGCTCAGTGAGGGTCCGTCCTACCTGAGACATGTGTGACACAAAAGCCTAACACCAGCAGTTGCTAGTGAGGGGTCTGAACAGCTTCTGTAGAGAGAGAACCACCACTGTGGAGCATCCTTGCCAATTGTCTCAGAGAGCAGAAAAAGTTTAGTTCTTTGTCAGTGAATGGAAACAATCACCCCAAGCGGGTTTTGAACCAATAATCCCTAACTTAAGAAGCCAGTGGCTTGTCCACTAGCCCACTGGGCAACACAAAAAACAGCCCCCAAGACAGAAACTCACCCTTCTAAATGTCCCTTCTTCAACTTTTCGCTCCTGATTAAGCACCCTTGAAGAAGCCAGATATACAGGAAGGGCCCCTCTGAAAATCCCTCTGAAAATCAGCTTTCCATGGGTATCTGTAGCTGGCTCCGAGTCATGGGCCTTGACATCTCGTCTCCCTCCCGAAACGAGGGAAGTGTCTCATTAGGGAGCCGCGCTAGCGCTCACACTGCTCCTGGAGAAGGGAGCAGGTCCCACAGTGGCTGGGGCTGGGGCTGGGTGGGGAAATGGCTGGTTGTTACTGAAGGGGAAGGATAAAACGCAGACACATTGCCGAGGGCGTGGGAGGCCGGCCTGGTGACGCCCTGGGACGGCCCTGGGGGAGCTCTGCAATGTGACCCTGGCTCCCAAGACAGAAAGTGCAGAATTCCCCTTAGATGAACGCAGGAGGCTCCGAGCGGCCTGGTCTGAATCCGGCTGAACAGCCCCACGGCTGGAGTGTCAAAGCCAGACACTAGAGTTACAGGCATGTCTCTCACACCCAGAGAGGTCCTGTCACAAGATCCCTGTCACTCCCATCATGCAACAGGGGCAGGTCTAGCCTGTTCTGTAAAAGCTGCTCTGGAAATCAGAGAGCAGCTGAAAGTGACTGGGGTGGGATTCAAACCCACAATTGTTGAACAATTGACCACTACTTAGACAGCCAACATGCTTTCTCCTTATGCCACAGAGCCCTGAAGTTCAGCTAGCTCCTCATCCTCTCTCTCTGCTTTGCAGCAGGGCAATTGCTGGGGTAGGAGCTATGGAAAAGCTGAGCCAGAGGAACACACGCTCCCCCACACACACTCAGACCCCCCCATACCCAGCCCCCTGCCCAGAGTCTCAGCTGCGGCTTAAACCTTGTTCCAGAGGGAAGAGGCCAATGCAAACAGCCCCCTGGCAGCGAAGGAATCAGCACATCGGTGGGTGGGGCAGGGAGCTGGGGCAGATCTTGGCTCTAACTCACTGAGTGACCTTGACCTGTTCAATGAATCTCTCCCTGGCTCTATGGCCCTGTCTGTACAGCAGGGACAGCAACACTCACAGCCCCACAGGAGGGCCCCTGGCCTAGCAATGTGGCCCCCTGAGCAGCCTCTGATGCTCCCTGCTTGAGGCCCAGAACCAGCTCTGAGTGAGGGGGGCAGGGAGAGCAGCTCACACATGCCAAGGGGCTGGCCAGGGGCAGGACATGAGCCTGCAAGGCAGCAGTGGGTGAGGGAGCTGGGGGCAGAGCTGGGCTCTAACTCACTAGGGTGTGTCCCATAGCTCAGAATAAGCGATGCAATTGTGTGGCTAATTTTGAATCAATTTTGAAATAGCTTATTTTCTAATTTGGCGCTGGCTACACAGCACTTAGCTCCAAATAAATCGCTATTCTGAAATGCCCCTCACTCCTCCTGCCATGAGGTTTGCAGGGACGTCGGAATAGCGAGCCCGTTATGGTTTGAAATAAGGGGCTTGCTCTTAAGACATGTCTGTGTGATATGAGCACCGTGTTCTAAATCTACTAGCTAGCCAGCCCACGGGTGTCAGTCCCACAAGTGACCCTTTCAGAAAGGAGCCTTAGGCAGCTGCAGGGACATTGTGGGCTCTGGAACAAGGTGGGTGCGGCAGCAGGGCTTTTTTGCAGGCAGGGGAATTAGCTCAAGTGGTAGAGCGCTTGCTTAGCATTCGAGAGACAGTGGGATCAATGCCCATGTTCTCCAACTGTAGCTTTGTTCTCTGCCCCTGGCTCTGCTCACCCACTGCTGCCTTGCAGGCTCATGTCCTGCCCCTTGGCATGTGCGAGCTGCTCCCCCTGCTCCCCTCACTCAGCTTCCTTGATCACAGGGTGCTCTTCCAGGAAAGACTGCTTGGTGGAGATGGAGTTCACCTTTCCAGAAGCAGGAAGGCCTTGTTTGGACACAGACTGGCTAACCTTGTGAGGAGGGCTTTAAACTAGGTTTGACAGGGACAGGTGAGCACAGCCCACAGGTAAGTGCTGAATGTGTGGGACTGGGAGATGGGTTGGAAATGGGGGGGACTACAGCCTATAATGGCAAGGAGAAATAAGGGTCAGGGAACAACAGGGAGGCAAGATCAAATCAGTATCTTAGATGCCTATATACAAATGTGAGAAGTATGGGTAATAAGCAGGAAGAACTGGAATTGCTAACCAATAAATACAACTATGATATCATTGGTATTACAGAAACCTGGTGGGATGGGAGGCATGATGGGGATGGAAGGGTATGGCTTGCTCAGGAAGGACAGACAGGGAAAAAAGGGAGGAGGGGTTGCCTTGTATATTAAAAATGTACACACTTGGACTGAAGTGGAGATGAACGTAGGAGATAGCTGTGTAGAGAGTCTCTGGGTTAAGCTAAAAGGGGTAAAAAACGAGGGTGATATCATGCTAGGAGTCTACTACAGGCCACCTAGCCAGGTGGATGAGGTCTTTTTTAAACAATTAACAAAACTATCCAAAGCCCAAGATTTGGTGGTGATGGGGGACTTCAACTATCCAGACATATGTTGGGAAACTAACACAGCGAGGCACAGGCTATCCAATAAGTTTCTGGACAGCATTGGAGACAACTTTCTGTTTCAGAAGGTTGAAAAAGCTACCAGAGGAGAAGCTGTTCTGGATTTGGTTTTAACAAATAGGGAGGAACTAGTTGAGAACTTGAAAGTGGAAGACAGTATAGGGGACAGTGATCATGAAATAATAGAGTTCATGATCTTAAGGAAAGGTAGAAGGGAGACCAGCACAATTGAGGTAGTGGATTTCAGGAAGGCAGATTTTGATAAGCTCAGAGAACTTGCAGATAAGGTCCCATGGGAAGCAAGACTGAAGGGAAAAACAACTGAGGAGAGTTGGAAGTATTTCAAAGGGACGTTGTTAAGGGCCAAAAAGCAAACAATTCCACTTTGTAGGAAAGACAGAAAATATGGCAAAAGACCAGCTTGGCTTAACAAGGAGATCTTGCATGATCTCAAAATAAAAAAGGAGTCCTATAAAAAATGGAAACTAGGACAACTAACAAAGGATGAATATAGGCAAGCAACACGGGAATGCAGGGGCAAGATTAGAAAGGCAAAGGCACAAAATGAGATCAAACTAGCTACAGGCATAAAGGGAAACAAGAAGACCTTTTATAAATACATTAAAAGCAAGAGGAAGACCAAGGACAGGGTAGGCCCACTGCTTAGTGAGGAGGGAGAAGCAGTAGCAGGAAACTTGGAAATGGCGGAGATGCTCAATGACTTCTTTGTTTCGGTCTTCACCGAGAAGTCTGGAGGTGTGCCTAACGTAGTGAATACAAGCAGAGAGAGGGTAAGTTTAAAAAATAGGATACACAAAGAACAAGTTAAAAATCACTTAGGAAAGTTAGATGTCAGCAAGTCACCAGGTCCTCATGAAATGCATCTCAGGATACTCAAGGAGCTGATAGAGGAGGTATCTGAGCCTTTAGCTATGATCTTTGAAAAATCATGGCAGACAGGGGAGATTCCAGAAGACTGGAAAAGGGCAAATATTGTGCCCATCTTTAAAAACGGGAATAAGAACAACCCAGGAAACTACAGACCGGTCAGTTTAACGTCTGTCCCAGGGAAGATAATGGAGCAGGTAATTAAGGAAATCATATGCAAACACTTGGAAGGTAATAAAGTGATAGGGAATAGCCAGCATGGGTTTGTGAAGAACAAGTCATGCCAAACTAATCTGATAGCTTTCTTTGATAGGATAACAAGCCTTGTGGCTAAGGGAGAAGCGGTGGATGTCATATACCTAGACTTTAGTAAGGCTTTTGATACGGTCTCGCATGATATTCTTATTGATAAACTAGGCAAATATAACTTAGATAGGGCCACGATAAGGTGGGTGCATAATTGGCTGGATAACCGTAGTCAGAGAGTTGTTAACGGTGCTAAATCCTGCTGGAAAGGGATAACAAGTGGAGTTCCGCAAGGGTCTGTTTTGGGACCCGTACTGTTCAATATCTTCATCAATGACGTAGATATTGGGATAGAGAGTATGCTTATTAAGTTTGCAGATGATACCAAACTGGGTGGGGTTGCAACTTCTTTGGAGGATAGGGACATAATTCAAAATGACCTTAGCAAGTTAGAGAAATGGTCAGAGGTAAACAGGATGAGGTTTAATAAAGAGAAATGCAAAGTGCTCCACTTAGGAAGGAACAATCAGTTCCATACATACAAGATGGGAAGCGACTGTCTAGGAAAGAGCATGGCAGAAAGGGATCTAGGGGTCCTAGTGGACCACAAGTTGAATATGAGTCAACAGTGTGATGCTGTTGCAAAAAAAGCAAATATGATTCTAGGTTGTATCAACAGGTGTGTTGTAAGCAAAACTCGTGAAGTCATTCTGCCGCTCTACTCTGCACTAGTTAGGCCTCAGCTGGAGTACTGTGTCCAGTTCTGGGCGCCACATTTCAAGAAAGATGTGGAGAAATTGGAAAGGGTACAGAGAAGAGCGACAAGAATGATTAAAGGTTTAGAGAACATGACCTATGAAGCCAGGCTTCATGAACTGGGCTTATTTAGTTTGGAAAAAAGAAGATTAAGGGGGGACATGAGAGCGGTTTTCAAATATCTAAAAGGGTGTCACAAGGAGGAAGGAGAAAATTTGTTCCTCTTGGTTTCTGAGGACAGGACAAGGAGTAATGGGCTTAAAGTGCAGCAGGGGAGGTTTAGATTGGACATTAGGAAAAAATTCCTAACTGTCAGGGTGGTCAAATATTGGAATAAATTGCCAAGGGAGGTGGTGGAATCTCCCTTTCTGGAGATATTTAAGAACAGGTTAGATAGACATCTGTCAGGGATGGTGTAGACGGAGCTTGGTCCTGCCTTGAGGGCGGGGGGCTGGACTCAATGACCTCTCGAGGTCCCTTCCAGTCCTATTATTCTATGATTCTATACCCTGGATCAATGCAAACCTTTGGACTACCAGTTGCTAACGGACACTCAGGCTACGTCTACACTGGCCCCAAATTCCGGAAAAGTCATGCAAAGCAAGTAAGTCAGAATAGGGAAATCCGCGGGGGATTTAAATATCCCCCGCGGATTTAAATAAACATGTCCGCCGCTTTTTTTCCGGCTTGGGGAAAAGCCGGAAAAAAAGCGGCGGACATGTTTATTTAAATCCCCCGCGGATTTCCCTATTCTGACTTACCTGCTTTGCATGACTTTTCCGGAATTTGGGGCCAGTGTAGACGTAGCCTCACTGTTACTCACCTGAGCCATTTTGCTAGTGCTGCAGCTGGGGAGATCAGTTTAACTTACATTATAAAACAGATCAAACATTTTGATTTTCCCATGTTACTTTGTCAAACTTCATTTTAAACAAAGTAAAACATTATGCCCAACACAAAAGGTTTCAATGTTTTCTTTATTTAAGGTAGGGGTGAAAAACCATTTTTGGGTTGGGAGTCATTGACCCACAGAAAAATCAGTCAGGGACCACACAAGTGAGAAACAAAAAAAACTCCTTCAAGATATCCCAACGCTCACAGATGTGGTCCCAACTAAGGCACCTCAGTCCTCTGGAGCCCCAGACTCATGGTGAGAGAAAGGGAAGGGGAGGGAACTGAGGTTCAGGGCTGCTCATAGACCAGATTTACTTTTCTGGAGTTAGATTTTATGGACCTCCATAGGCTCTGGGGTAGGGACAAAAAGGAGGGAGGGATACAGTGTGTGAGGCAGGGCTGCCAGTAAGTAGGACAGGAATGAGGTGCAGGATCTGGGAGGGAGCTGGGGTGCAGAAGCAGGCTTGGAGTCAGGTGCCTGGCTAGGTGGAGGGAGAAGGAACAAAGGAGGGTGCCGCATGTGGCCGGGAGAGATGGTGCAAGAACAAGGGAGAGTATCAGAGCAAACTGGGGATGCTGGGTGTTGGGGATGGGGGGTCTGGGGATGAGGAGGAACATTACCTGGCTTGCAGCAACATCTCCAGCCACACTGTCCCTGCCATCCCAGAGGGAGGCTCTGCTGCAGCAGCAGCCACACAGTCCAGGGCTGGCCCCGGAGGCCAAAGGCACCACAGCCACAGCTATGCACCTGCGGGTCAGCCCTGGAGGCTAGAGGCATCACTGCCACAGGCATGTAGCTCAGGGCCAGCCCTGAAGGTACCGCTGTCATGGCCACGCAGCCCCAAGGCACGAGATTCTGCTGCCATGGACATGAGGTAGCCATGGAGGCATGAAATTCTGCTGCTGCAGCAATGACCTAGCCCTGGAGGCCAGAGGTGCTATCACAAGGGGGCACTGTTGCTCAGATGATCAGTCTGGCATGGAACAATGAAGCTACAGCAGACAAAATATGCCTTTACCAAACTTTATTGCAAACCATTTAAATTCAATGTTCAGATTTAGTAGTTAGTCTAATTCTTAACCTGATTTTGATACACACTCTCACAAGCACATTCTCACATAGCATTTACCCTCTGGGTTTGGCCAAACCCCAGGTAATCTTGGTTAATTTGAGGCAAAAGTCTGATATGCAGCAATTGTTTTTTTGTTTAAAAAAAAAAATAAGGTGCCAGTACTCCAAGGGAAAAGTTGTTGAGCTCTGACTGGAGGTGCTGTTACTGCGTCTGGAGGTGCCAGTATGGCGTACCAGGCAATACCATCACAAAAAAAGCACCGCCGACATGCATGTCACTCCACAATGCTGAATCGATGGACTCCAAATAACGTGGCAAAACAGAGTGGTATATATCCCCTCGGAGACAGACAGTTCAAGTGAGGTGATATCCGTTGATTGCACCTCCTGTGGGTGTGTTCACAGCTGATCTTGGAACACTGTTTACATCACCCAATTCTGCTTGCCTAACCATGAACAATAAGCGATGGAATGTCTTTGGTTAAGTTCCTCCCTCATTGACTTCTCTTATCTGGAAATGTTGCCTCCTTCTGTGCAGTTCTGCTTTCTCAGCGCACACAGTCGTCT
The DNA here is from genome assembly GCF_052426305.1 of Pelodiscus sinensis. Taxonomy (NCBI): domain Eukaryota; kingdom Metazoa; phylum Chordata; order Testudines; family Trionychidae; genus Pelodiscus; species Pelodiscus sinensis. The sequence continues at coordinate 32,846,118 of NC_143070.1, forward strand.
TTCTCAAAGTAATAAATAAGTCTATACTCCACAGTGGCTGCCATCAACTGACTCGGACAAAAACATAGCCTCTCTTCAGCTTATTTACTGTTAATTCACTCACATCAATCATTCACACTATTTGGCAGTGTCTAGACTGGCCAGTCACTTTTCCGGAAAAACTTGCCAGCTGTCTACACTGGCTGCTTGAATTTCCGCAAAAGCACTGACGATCTCATGTAAGATGATCAGTGCTTTTGTGGAAATACTATGCTGCTCCTGTTCGGGCAAAAGTCTTTTTCTGAAAAACTTTTGTGCAAAAGGGCCAGTGTAGACAGCAGAGATTTGTTTTCCGCAAAAAAGCCGTGATCGCGAAAATGACAACTGGGGCTTTTTTGTGGAAAAGCACGTATAGATTGTCCACGGACGCTTTTCTGCAAAAAGTGCTTTTGTGGAAAAGCGTCCTGTCAATCTAGACGTGCTTTTCCGAAAATGCTTTTAACAGAAAACTTTTCCGTTAAAAGCATTTCCGGAAAATCATGCCAGTGTAGACGTAGCCTTTGTGATTCATGACAAGGCAGTGGCAGTGGTGCCTCCAGGCTCTGGGGCTGGCTCCAGGTAGAGTGGTGGAGCCTCAGCCCCAGTGCTGCCTCCTCTCCAGGAGCTACACAGCAGGAGGAGGGGCAGAGCTGAGCTACTTCACCTGTAGCACATGGCTGTTAGGGGCAGGGTCTGGCCCTGCCTCTGGGCAGGATCAAAACCCTAGGCAGCTTGGATTCTGTTTGCTGAGAGGTTTTTGCTCACCTCTGTTCTTGGGTTTCTCCCCTGTGTGGACTTTCTGATGTCTAACAAGATTTGAACCCCGACTGAAGCTTTTCCCACAGTCAGAGCAGATGAAGGATTTCTCCCCTGTGTGGACTCTCTTATGGATAACAAGGTGTGACCCCAGCCTGAAGCATTTCCCACACTCAGAACAGCTGAAGGGTTTCTCCCCCGTGTGGGTTCTTTCATGTCTAACAAGACCTGAGCTCCGACTGAAGCTTTTCCCACAGTTAGAGCAGCTGAAGGGTTTTTCCCCTGTGTGGGTTTTTCTATGGATAAGAAGATTTGAGCTCCGACTGAAGCTTTTCCCACAGTCAGAACAAATGAAGGGTTTCTCCCCTGTGTGGGTTCTTTCATGTTTAACAAGGTCTGACCTCTCCTTGAAGCTTTTCCCACAGTCATAGCAGCTGAAGGGTCTCTCCCCTGAATGGACTCTCTCATGTCTAACAAGACTTGAGCTCTGACTGAAGTGTTTCCCACAGTCAGAGCAGCTGAAAGGTTTCTCTCCTGTGTGGGTATTCCTATGGATAAGAAGTTTTGAGCTCCAACGGAAACTTTTCCCACATTCAGAGCAGCTGAAGGATTTCTTTCCTGTGTGTACTCTCCTATGGATAACAAGCTGTGAGCTCTGACTGAAGCTTTTCCTGCAGTCAGAGCAGCTGAAGGGTTTCTCCCCGGTGTGGACTCTCTTATGTTTAACAAGATGCACTCTCACACTGAAGCATTTCCCACACTCAGAGCAGCTGAAGGGTTTCGCCCCTGAATGGACTCTCTCATGTCTAACAAGATTTGAGTTCCGACTGAAGCTTTTCCCACAGTCAGAGCAGCTGAAGGGTTTCTCCCCTGTGTGGACTCTCCTATGGATAACAAGGTGTGAGCTCTGACTGAAGCTTTTCCCACAGTCAGAGCAGCTGAAGGGTTTTTCCCCTGTATGGACTCTCCTATGGATAACAAGCTGTGACCCCAGCCTGAAGCTTTTCCTGCAGTCAGAGCAGCTGAATGGTTTCTCCTCTCTGTGGATTCTCTTATGATTAACAAGATATACTCTCACACTGAAGCTTTTCCCACAGTCAGAGCAGCTAAAGGGTTTCTCTCCTGTGTGGGTTTTTCTATGGATAAGAAGATTTGAGCGTCGACTGAAGCTTTTCCCACAGTCAGAGCAGCTGAAGGGTTTCTCTCCTGTGTGGGTTTTTCTATGGATAAGAAGATTTGAGCGTCGACTGAAGCTTTTCCCACAGTCAGAGCAGCTGAAGGGTTTCTCTCCTGTGTGGGTTCTTTCATGTTTAACAAGGTCTGACCTCTCCCTGAAGCTTTTCCCACAGTCAGAGCAGCTGAAGGGTTTCTCTCCTGTGTGGGTTCTTTCATGTTTAACAAGGTTTGACCTCTCCTTGAAGCTTTTCTCACAGTCAGAGCAGCTGAAGAGTTTCTCCCCTGTATGGATTCTCTCATGTCTAACAAGACTTGAGCTCCAACTGAAACTTTTCCTACAATCAGAGCATTTGAAGGGTTTTTCTCCTGTGTGGACTCTTTCACGTTTAATAAGAGTCGCACAGTCACCATAAGACAAGGGTGACTGTTGATGGGGGATTTTCTCTTGAACAGTTTCTGTGTTTGTTTTCAACCTTCTGCTTCTGTGACTGGATTTACTCTGTCCCTGTCCTGGACGGTTTCCCGGCCACCTTTGTGTAGTACACGGACTCTCACAGGCCTCTCCTTCCTCAGGACTCTGAGAAAGATTCCCTTCAGATCTTTCCAATAACATCCCACATGGAGGCAGTTGCTCAGGTCCTTCCTGCTGAAGACTGTCCTCACGGATCTCACTCAGCATCCCATCAACTGCTGGAAAAGAGAGAGAATCGAAAAGGAGTCATTCCCTGTGCGGAGCTGAAAGGAAACTCTAAAGAAGAAGTAGAAAAGGGGGAATTTGCCCAAGGAACGGCTAGAAATATTGAATAATCGTGAGCTGAGTTCACCTTCCTTCCCCATAACCTTTTCCCCACCCAGTACCCTCAGACTGGAGGTGAAGACAGGATTACACATCAGTGAGCCTTGATGAAAATGCACAAGTGACATCTTCTATCAGGACACAGAAATTGGTTTCTGAGTCAGTTTAGCTGATTGCTCACCTGTGTGGGCATCACTGATGATCTCCCCTTCCTCACAGCCCTGGAGATCTGGGATCCACAGCTCTTCCCCTCGCTCCACCCAGGAAATCACATGAGGTTTGGAAGCTGGAAATCCTGGTTGGGAAGCAATTACACAAGTGCTGATCTTGTTTATTGAGGTCTGTGCCAATACTGCTTCCAGAGCCAGAATCTGAGTCACCCACTCATGCTATGTCTACATTGCAGGCTTCTTGTGCAAGAACCTGTTTGCGGAAGAGATCTTCCACAAAAAGTTATTGTGCAAGAGAGTGTCCACACAACATGGAGGCTCTTGTGCAAAAGTGGACACCCAGAACCAGTTCATGCAGGGCAAAAGATCACCAATTGCTTCTGAGGGCTGGTGCCTGAGCCCTGCAGAGACATGTGCCTAAAGGGACCTCCCTGGACAGCCGTTTCTCTACTGCTGCTGCCCGCTTACAGACCTCTTGAGGTGTTAGCAGTGACTGCTCCGGTTGCCCTGTGCTTCTTTGGATACCACAGCTTTTCCACTTTGTGCCATAGAGCCAAAGTTGCCCCTGGGCATGTCCTGGCCCCACAAGGCCATGCTGCTGTTTGTGCAGCAGTTGCTGCACAGTGCCATGCTGCTCCTGCAGCTGCACGACTGCAAGCTCAATGTGAAGTCCCTCTCCCTGGATTTGGTGGCTACAACGTGGCAACTGCAGCCCTCTGTGGAGAGGTGGCTCTGGAGGCTGGACACCAGTTCCGACTGGTGGGACCACCTAGTGATGGAGCGCTGGGCTAACCAGCAGTGGCTCCAGAACTTCCGCATGCAGAAGGTCACCTTTTGGAGCTATGTGCCTGGCTCACCCCTGTTCTCTGATGATAGGACACCCACCTGCAGCCCGCCATCCTCAGGGAGAAGCGGGGTCCTGCCCCTGAGCACTCGCTGGCATGAACCTACACCAGCTGCAGTTCTTTTACCTTACTCTGGACCTATTCAAAGGTCTCGGCATTTCTCCTCCTAGCCTGAGGATCTTGCAGGGCCTCCTCCTGTCCCCAGAGCTCCAAAAGCGGGGACCTCTGGGCCAGACCAGGTGGGTGCGGGCCTCTTGGTGCCCTTGGGTGGGTCCTGTGACCCCTGGGCTGCCCCTGATGAGGGCCAGTGGGACCACAGGGGATTTCAGGGGCAGACATGCCTCGTGTTGGCTGTGGCAAAGAGAGAGACGTGGACAGGTGCTGGTGGTCAGGATCCGCTTCCTGCCATGAGGCTTCTTCAGGGGGCCTGCACCTTTAAGAGGGGCCAGGAGACAGGAACCATAGAGCTGTGATGAGTTTTCAGGACTGTCTACCAGAGCATGTGTGCTTTTACCAGGAGGCCAATTCTTGTGCAAAAGCCCTCTGCTGCCCATCCACACACGCCTTTTTGCACAAGAGCTCTTTCACAAAAAGGCTTATTCCTCATAAAAAGGGGAATAACTCTTGCGCAAAAAGCCCTGTCTCCTGAATATCTACTGTACTTTTTCTTGCCCAAGGATGCACTTGTAGTGTGGACACTTGGAAAGTTTTTCGGCAAAAACAGCTGTTTTGGGACAAAAACTCTGCAGTGTGGACGCAGCCTCAGAGAGACTCCTTTCCCCACCTTGCAGAGACTAGGTTCTGGTTGGTACAAGATCCCAGGGCACACTCACCTGCAGTAAAGGTACATCCCCCCTGCCTTGGGAACGGCCCAGCTGAAAAAGCCACTTTTGGGGGGAAAAAAAAAAAACAGAACAAAACAAAAAACACGTCAAAATGGGGATCTTCTGACAGAAATGGCCCATTTTGAAAGATCCTGCAACCCTGTAACCTTAAGGGTTACAGGATCTTTCAAAACAGGCCATTTCTGTCAAAAGATCCCCGTCTTGACCGCACGTTTTTTGAAAAGCGGCTTTTTTTCAAAAAGCCGCAGCCACCATTATGTAAATGAAGCATGGAAAATTCAAATCCCGGCTTCATTTACAATTTCAATACATCTAATTTACATCCCTTTTTCAATAAAGAGATGCAGCTTAGATGTACCCTAAGTCTCCTTCAAGGTCCGTTCCAGTCCCATCCCAGAGCAGGACAGGAACACACTGCTCAGGTGAGCTCCAAAGAGGGATGGCAGTGAAGCATCCAGGAAGGGCTCAGATTGCAGCTGCCACTTGCAGGTCACTAGGACTTGGAGAGAAAAGACCCAGCACAGCTCTAGAGCACAGGTGGCCAACCCGTTACAGATGAAGAACCAAAGTAGTGGTGGATACAGTGTAAAGACCCAAAGGAAAAAAGTTGGTGAGCACAAAAAAAAAAAAAAAAAAAGCGCCCCGGACACCATTTGGCATTGCCCTTTTAAGGTGGCAGACATTTTGAAGGCTGCACAGGATGCCGGCTGTGTCTCTTTCAGAGAGAGACATGCTGGCCCTCTAAGAGGTGCGGGTGCACAATTTTTTCTTTGAAGAGCTGCATGTGGCTCATGAGCGGTGGGTTGGCCACGCCTGCTCTAGAGTCCCAACGACTCTGTCCACAAAGCTCCTGGCTGGGGGTCGGACTTACCCTGCTCTTTAGCTCAGAGGCGCCACTTGGGCCAGAAGGAGGCAGGGGAAGTTGTCTGAGCAGCAAAATGAACCCTTGGCGGGTTGCTTCAAGCCCAGCCTAACCTCCACAGTCCTGATCCTGATTGCCTGTGCCTGGGTGGGGCCTGCCAGCTGCACACAATAGCTACCACTCCTGCGGCTGGCGAGGGCACTGTCGGGCTGCTCCTGTGGCTGGCCAGGGTAGAGATCGCTGTGCTGCTCCTCTGGCATTTGTGGATGTTCCTGCAGCTCAGCTCCCTCTCTGTAGCCTTTGTTCTACTCTGTCAGCAGCAGCCTTTGTGTGGTTTACCAGCATCCTTCTTGTGGCTGGTCAGGCCTGCCATTTGGTGCCATTCTGGGTACTTGCCGTTCCTGCCTGGGCCCTTCCATTGACACTTCCGGCCAAGGTACAACATGGGCAAAACGTGGGAAAGCACATGTGGCCAGCAGCCTGCGGACTAATGGGTTAACTATACCTAGCCAGGTAGCAGCCAGGCAACAGAAATGCAGATTGAGATTTCAAACTGGGACAAAGGAATTTGGGGGTTTTCCCTCTTTTGTCCCCGAGTAGTTTTTCTTGGATAAAATGTCTCTCTCCAAGAAAAGACTCTTCACTATCTGTATGTAGGATAAAGTTTAGATAAATCCGTTAGGTTTTATTGTTTTATGGTTTGGGAATAGGACTCTGATGTCTGTGCATTTAAAGATGGGGTTTCCTCTCCTTTGTAACTAAGGGTATGTTTATACTACAAAGTTAATTCAAACTAACAGACGTTAGTTCGAATTAACTTTGATAGGCACTACACATACAAACCGCTAGTTCGAACTTAATTCTAACTAGCGAAGCGCTTAATTCGAATTAAGGGCAGTGTAGCCACTTAATCCGAACTAGTGGGAGGCTAGTCCTCCCCAGCTTGCCCTGGTGGCCACTCTGGGCACCACCAGGGAAACTCTTCTGCCCCCCTCCCGGCCCCAGAGCCCTTAAAGGGGCACGGGCTGGCTTACGGTGCCTGTGCCAGGTGCAAGCCTGCCAGCACCCAGCCAGCAGACCCTGCACCTGGCACGGCACGAGCCAGCCACCCGCTGCCATCCAGCCCTCCGCCTCTTCCCGGGACCAGGCTGGTGGCTCCTGGGAGCCTGCCCAGATCCGCAAGAGGCGGGCACCCGCCTGGTCTAGTGTGGAGATCATGGACCTCATCCACAACCTCCGCACTAGGCACAGGAAAGTGGCCATCTAGGGCAGGATAGCTGCCAGCCTGGCCACCCAGGAGCAGGTTTGCATGAAAATCAGGGTGGTCCAGTGAGACCCCCAACCCTGAGCCCTGATCTTAGAACGGCCATACTGGGTCAGACCAAAGGTCCATCTAGCCCAGTAGCCTGTCTGCCGACAGCGGCCAACACCAGCTACCCCCGAGGGGATGGACCGAAGACAGTGACCAAGCCATTTGTCTCGTGCCATCCATCTCCAGCCTTCCACAAACAGAGGCCAGGGACACCATTTCTACTCCCTGGAGAATAGCACTCCATGGACCCAACCTCCATGAATTTATCTAACTTCTCTTTAAACTCTGTTCTAGTTCTAGCCTTCACAGCCTCCTGCAGCAAGGAGTTCCACAGGTTGACTCTTTGCTTTGTGAAGAAGAACTTTCTGTTATTAGTTTGAAGCCTGCTACCCAGTCATTTCATTTGGTGTTCTCTAGTCCTTCTATTATGGGAACTAATGAAAAACTTTTCTTTATGCACCCTCTCCACACCACTCATGCTTTTATCCCCCCTCAGTCTCCTCTTTTCTAAGCTGAAAAGTCCCAGTCTCTTTAGCCTCTCTTCATATGGGACCTGTTCCAAACCCCTGATCATTTTAGTTGCCCTCCCCTCTCCCACCCTCTCTCTTCCCCTCTCCCACCTCCTTTTCCAATCTCCTCGAGTTCTGTTCAATAAAGAGAGTTTCTATTTTTGAACACACGTGTCCTTTATTTTGTACATCAGGAAGGGGGGCTAGGGAGGGGTAAGTTGAAGGAGGTGAGGGAGGAATGGGGTACGAGCCCCCGATGGGGAGGACTGGGGTGGCTCTGCAGGCTCCTCGGGGTGGAAGCTCTCCTACAGCCCCCCGATTGACCCCCCCGCATAGCAGCCTGTGGCAAGTGCAGCCAGGCTGATGGCCGAGTGCTGTGATGTGCCGAGTGTGGGCACTCAGGGCACTCCAAGCCAGGACTGCTTTGCAAGCGGGGAACCCCTGAGAACTGTCTGTCCGGGGTGGGAGTCAGGTCCCTTTAAGCACAGCCCTCGGCTAGCCTGAGACAGCAGCTCCATGCTCTAAGTCCTAAGCTGATGCCCTGCCGGCACTGCTTCCGGCCATCCTTAACCTCGGTTCAGGGTCCGCTCAGTGTGGACATGCTAGTTCGAATTAGCAAAACGCTAATTCGAACTAGTTTTTAAGTCTGGATGCACTAATTCAAATTAGCTTAGTTTGAATTAACTAATTCGTTTTGCTAATTCGAACTAGCATGTCCACACTGAGCTAAGCTAAGTTAGTTTGAATTAGCGCTGTAGTGTAGACATACCCTAAGCTTTTTGTCTATGGGGGTCCCCCACACTGAGTATATTAATTGGTGACTTTTCCATCTAGTCATTATGCTTATAACAGAAGTATTGTGGTGATAATAAAAATGTTTCCTTTTTTATTAACCTGGCATTGGTTCATTTTTGTGTCCTGGTTTTACTTTAGGGCTGAGATTTCCCAAGTGAACTCTTCCCTGGTTTTCTTAGCATTCCTTGGTAATGGCAGCGGATTTTTATCCCCAAAATCTAGGGTTTTAGAATTTTGGGGAAAGTTTTCTACCAAAGCCTGGAAAGATGAGATTTTGGGGCACTTTTGCGTGCCCCCACTTCTGCATTCATCATGCCAGAGTGGGGATTTAGCCTTGACACATGTACAAGGGACAGTCTCTCACACGGGAGCCAGGATTAATGGGGCAGATACTCCTCACATTCAGAGTGCAGACTATGAGGGACCCTGAACCAAACCCAACTCAACTGCTCCAGAGCCCACCCATATGTTGTTATCCAAAAGGACAGGAATCCTTACCCAGCCAGCTCACAGCCTCGTAATTCTCCTGCATCACATCCCTGTAGAGGGCTCTCTGGCCCGGGTCCAGCAGTGCCCATTCCTCCTCAGAGAAGTACACAGCCACCTCCTCGAAGCTCACCAGCTCCACCACGGCCATTTCCTGTCCCTGGCTCTGCAGGCCAGGGGCTGAGCTGGAGACAGGCATGGATGTTCTGTAGCCTGGCAGGGGGAGAAGGGCAATTGGAGACATTTCAGAAGGGGCTTTAATCCTTTTCACACCCCCATTCTGGCAGCAAGGTGGGAGAGAAGCGACTAGTTTCATAGTGACTCAACTACCCGATAATCATATGCTGCTCAGGTAGGTGACTACCTGACTAGTCCTTTACATCTCTACTCTGACCCTTGCAACAAAAAAAACCAAAGGGAATTGATTTTAAAAACCTGGAGCAGTAGGACTGTAAGAGTGAAGAGTCCCACTGGAATGTATTCTAATAATAGATGTAGCACACAGAGAAACTGTGATACCAAAATATGTGATTAGAAGTAAAAATATACAAGTAAAATGCCAAATATTTGAATACACAATAGAGTAATAGAAAAGCAAGGTGGGTATATCAGTGGTTGCAGGACAGGGAATTACTTACAGAAATACAGATTTTGGTAATAAGCAGGGCTCGCCAAGCGGCGGCGGGCCCTGCTTGCCAGCCGCACGGAAGCGCACGCTGCACATGTGCAGACCGTGCAGCGCGGCTGTACCGCGCTATAATCTACTCGCCACGGGCGAGCAGTTTAGCCTATTTGTCAAGTCCTTGTAATGAGTTTGCAAGTACAAAGTTATTTTCATAGACTCATAGACTTTAAGGTCAGAAGGGACCATTAAGGTCAGAAAGGACTAGTCTGACCCCCTGCACAATGCAGGCCACAGAATCTCACCCATCCACTCCTGGAATAATCCTCTCACCTATACAGGCAGTCCCTGAGTCACGCGGATCCGACTTACGTCGGATCCACAGTTACAAATGAGGCCCTTCCTCTCCCTGGTCTCCAGCAGACCAGGGAGAGGAAGCAAAGCGGAGGAACACACGGGCAGCGGACAGCCCAGACGCATCTGGGCTGTCAGCTAGCCACGTGCTCCGCGGCTTTGCTCTGCTCTGCTCCCCGTCCCCCTGGTCTGCAGACCAGGGGGAGGGGGAGCAGAGCAGAGCAGAGCAAAGCGGCGGAACACGCGGCCAGCTGACAGCCCAGACGCGTCTGGGCTGTCAGCTGGCCGCGTGTTCCGCCACTTTGCTCTGCTCTGCTCCCCCTCCCCCTGGTCTGCAGACCAGGGGGACGGGGAGCAGAGCAGAGCAAAGCCGCGGAGCCCGAGGGCAGCAGGATAGCCACGGCGCGTCTGGGCTGTCCCGCTGCCCCCGTGCTCCGCGGCTTTGCTCCGGATGCCTGTGGTACAGCAGCTGGGGCGCTGCCAGTTGGTCCCGTAGCGCCGCTCTGGGCGCCACTGGACCAACCCAGCAGCACCCCAGCTGCTCTGCCCCAGGTGTCCCCAAGTCAGCAGCTGCTGAAAATGACCAGTGGCTGACTACAGGAAGCCCCTGCCCCGGGCTTCCTGGAATCAGCCGCTGATCAGTTTCAGCAGCAGCTGACTTGGGGATGCCTGGGGTTCTTAAGTTGAATCTGTATGTAAGTCAGAACTGGCGTCCAGATTCAGCCACTGTTGAAACTGATTAGTTTCAGCAGCGGCTGAATCTGGACACCAGTTCCGACTTACATACAGATTCAACTTAAGAACAAACCTACAGTCCCTATCTTGTACGTAACCCGGGGACTGCCTGTATCTCAGATAGTGAAGCCTTCAAATAGTTTGAAGACCCCAAGATGCAGAGAATCCTCCAGCTGTGATCTGTGCCCCATGCTAGAGAGGAAGGTGAAAAACCTCCAAGGCCTCTGCCAATCTACCCTGGAGGAAAATTCCTTCCCGACCCCAAATATGGCGATCAGCTAAATCCTGAGCATGTGGGCAAGACTCACCAGCCAGACACCCAGGAAAAGTTTTCTATAGTAACTCCTATCATCCGCCGAAGAGGCTACCCGGTGAGAGTACAAGCTGTGGTGTGAGTGTGTGTGTGTGTGCCTGACTGTTTGAATTTTACAGTTTGAAGTGTGAATTGAGTCTGATTCCAGGGAGTGCTAGCAGTTTCAGTTTCAGCTTCTGTGGCAGTTGGGACTGAGAGCCTGCCATTGTTCCCTTGATTGCCTCTGATTAGCCTCAGGCTCAGCCTTCCCCTGTGTGACTCAGAAGGGGGCAGGCCTGACCTAGGCAAGCAGGCTTTAAAAAGCCAGAGCAGTGCGACCAGGGGAGCGAAGCGGACAGGGGACTGCAGACAGGGGAGTTGAAGAGGGAGTGACTGATGGTGATGAAGACCCGAAGCGCTTGTGCCAGTACTTCTCCTGTCTCCTCCACCTGTGCCTGTATCCAGACAGAGAACCTGAGCATGGATGCCTCTACCCAGGTCCTGGTGTGGTCTTGCTGTATTTGTGGCTTGCAATTCCCACTGAGTGATCTCCAGGCTGGGGGAGACAACCGTTGTGAAAGGTGCCTGCTGGTAGAATCTCTCAGGCAGCAGGTGGGAGAGCTACAGGAGGAGGTGGCCAGGCTGAGGAGCATTCGAAGCCATGAGGAATTCCTGGACAGTATTCCTGTGGAGTCCACGGAGGTCACTGTCCTAGGATGTGGGACTGTTGACCAGCCACTTATGGAGGAGGCAGTGGTGCAGGGTGAGCACTGGCAGCTGGTTACTTCCGGCAGCAGGCAGTGTTCCACCCCTGCTCCTAACCCTCCCACTGTGTTGTTACATAACCGTTACTCTTTACTTTCAGCAGGAGACAAGGAGTCACCCCCCACAGTGGAGGAGACCAGGCCTTGCACCACCAAGGTTGAGCAGTCTCCTGCCACCACTGCGAGGAGGAAACGTAGAGTAGTGGTGGTTGGAGACTCTCTTCTGAGGGGAACGGAGGCACCCATCTGTCGCCCTGACAGCTCATCTCGAGAGGTATGCTGTCTGCCAGGGGCCCGTATCCGAGATGTTACGGAGGCATTGTCGAGGATTATCCGGCCCTCTGACTACTACCCCATGCTACTCATCCACGTGGGCACAAATGATACTGCCAGGTGTGACACTGAGCGGATCAAGTGTGACTACAGGGCTTTGGGAGTACGGGTGAGGGAGTTTGGAGCGCAGGTGGTATTCTCTTCTATCCTTCCTGTCAAAGGTAGGGGCCCGGGCAGAGAGAGGTGCATCCTGGAGGTGAATGCCTGGCTGCGACGATGGTGTCGCCAGGAGGGATTCGGCTTCCTTGATCACGGGGTGCTCTTCCAGGAAGGACTGCTTGGCGGAGATGGAGTTCACCTTTCCAGGAGTGGGAAGGCCTTGTTTGGACACAGACTGGCTAACCTTGTGAGGAGGGCTTTAAACTAGGTTTGTCGGGGGCAGGTGAGCAAAGCCCACAGGTAAGTGCTGAATGTGCGGGACTGGGAGATGGGTTGGAAATGGGGGGGACTACGGCCTATAATGGCAAGGAGAAAGGAGGGTCAGGGCACAACAGGGAGGCAAGATCAAATCAGTATCTTAGATGCCTATATACAAATGCGAGAAGTATGGGTAATAAGCAGGAAGAACTGGAATTGCTAACCAATAAATACAACTATGATATCATTGGTATTACAGAAACCTGGTGGGATGGGACGCATGATTGGAATATTGGTATGGAAGGGTACGGCTTGCTCAGGAAGGACAGACAGGGAAAAAAGGGAGGAGGGGTTGCCTTGTATATTAAAAATGTACACACTTGGACTGAAGTGGAGATGAACGTAGGAGATAGCTGTGTAGAGAGTCTCTGGGTTAAGCTAAAAGGGGTAAAAAACGAGGGTGATATCATGCTAGGAGTCTACTACAGGCCACCTAGCCAGGTGGAAGAGGTGGATGAGGCCTTTTTTAAACAATTAACAAAACTATCCAAAGCCCAAGATTTGGTGGTGATGGGGGACTTCAACTATCCAGACATATGTTGGGAAACTAACACAGCGAGGCACAGGCTATCCAATAAGTTTCTGGACTGCATTGGAGACAACTTTCTGTTTCAGAAGGTTGAAAAAGCTACCAGAGGAGAAGCTGTTCTGGATTTGGTTTTAACAAATAGGGAGGAACTAGTTGAGAACTTGAAAGTGGAAGACAGTATAGGGGACAGTGATCACGAAATAATAGAGTTCATGATCTTAAGGAAAGGTAGAAGGGAGACCACCACAATTGAGGTTATGGATTTCAGGAAGGCAGATTTTGATAAGCTCAGAGAACTTGTAGGTAAGGTCCCATGGGAAGCAAGACTGAAGGGAAAAACAACTGAGGAGAGTTGGAAGTATTTCAAAGGGACGTTGTTAAGGGCCCAAAAGCAAACAATTCCGCTGTGTAGGAAAGATAGAAAATATGGCAAAAGACCAGCTTGGCTTAACAAGGAGATCTTGCATGATCTCAAAATAAAAAAGGAGTCATATAAAAAATGGAAACTAGGACAACTAACAAAGGAGGAATATAGGCAAGCAACACGGGAATGCAGGGGCAAGATTAGAAAGGCAAAGGCACAAAATGAGATCAAACTAGCTACAGGCATAAAGGGAAACAAGAAGACCTTTTATAAATACATTAAAAGCAAGAGGAAGACCAAGGACAGGGTAGGCCCACTGCTTAGCGAGGAGGGAGAAGCAGTAACAGGGAACTTGGAAATGGCGGAGATGCTCAATGACTTCTTTGTTTCGGTCTTCACCGAGAAGTCTGGAGGTGTGCCTAACGTAGTGAATACAAGCAGAGAGAGAGTAAGTTTAGAAGATAGGATACACAAAGAACAAGTTAAAAATCACTTAGGAAAGTTAGATGTCAGCAAGTCACCAGGTCCTGATGAAATGCATCCCAGGATACTCAAGGAGCTGATAGAGGAGGTATCTGAGCCTTTAGCTATGATCTTTGAAAAATCATGGCAGACGGGAGATTCCAGAAGACTGGAAAAGGGCAAATATTGTGCCCATCTATAAAAAGGGGAATAAGAACAACCCAGGAAATTATAGACCGGTCAGTTTAACGTCTGTCCCAGGGAAGATAATGGAGCAGGTAATTAAGGAAATCGTATGCAAACACTTGGAAAGTAATAAAGTGATAGGGAATAGCCAGCATGGGTTTGTGAAGAACAAGTCATGCCAAACTAATCTGATAGCTTTCTTTGAAAAGATAACGAGCCTTGTGGATAAGGGAGAAGCGGTGGATGTCATATACCTAGACTTTAGTAAGGCATTTGATACGGTCTCGCATGATATTCTTATTGATAAACTAGGCAAATATAACTTAGATAGGGCCACGATAAGGTGGGTGCATAATTGGCTGGATAACCGTAGTCAGAGAGTTGTTGTTAACGGTTCTAAATCCTGCTGGAAAGGGATAACAAGTGGAGTTCCTCAAGGGTCTGTTTTGGGACCCGTACTATTCAATATCTTCATCAATGATGTAGATATTGGGATAGAGAGTACTCTTATTAAGTTTGCAGATGATACCAAACTGGGTGGGGTTGCAACTTCTTTGGAGGATAGGGACATAATTCAAAATGACCTTAGCAAGTTAGAGAAATGGTCAGAGGTAAACAGGATGAGGTTTAATAAGGAGAAATGCAGAGTGCTCCACTTAGGAAGGAACAATCAGTTCCATACATACAAGATGGGAAGCGACTGTCTAGGAAGGAGCATGGCGGAAAGGGATCTAGGGGTCATAGTGGACCACAAGTTGAATATGAGTCAACAGTGTGATGCTGTTGCAAAAAAAGCAAATATGATTCTAGGTTGTATCAACAGGTGTGTTGTAAGCAAAACTCGTGAAGTCATTCTGCCGCTCTACTCTGCACTAGTTAGGCCTCAGCTGGAATACTGTGTCCAGTTCTGGGCGCCACATTTCAAGAAAGATGTGGAGAAATTGGAAAGGGTACAGAGAAGAGCGACAAGAATGATTAAAGGTTTAGAGAACATGACCTATGAAGCCAGGCTTCATGAACTGGGCTTGTTTAGTTTGGAAAAAAGAAGATTAAGGGGGGACATGAGAGCGGTTTTCAAATATCTAAAAGGGTGTCACAAGGAGGAAGGAGAAAATTTGTTCCTCTTGGTTTCTGAGGACAGGACAAGGAGTAATGGGCTTAAAGTGCAGCAGGGGAGGTTTAGATTGGACATTAGGAAAAAATTCCTAACTGTCAGGGTGGTCAAATATTGGAATAAATTGCCAAGGGAGGTGGTGGAATCTCCCTCTCTGGAGATATTTAAGAACAGGTTAGATAGACATCTGTCAGGGATGGTGTAGACGGAGCTTGGTCCTGCCTTGAGGGCGGGGGGCTGGACTCGATGACCTCTCAAGGTCCCTTCCAGTCCTATTATTCTATGATTCTATGATCCCTCCATTGGCCTATTTACCACTGATAGTGAAAGGTCAATTAGTTACCAAGATCATGTTATCTCATCAAACCATCCCCTTCATAAACCCATCTAGCTTAATCTTGAAGCCAGATAGGTCTTTTGCCCCCACTACTTCCCTTGAAAGGTTGTTCCAGAACTTCACTCCTAATGGTTAGAAACCTTCATCTAATTTCAAGTCTAAACTTCCTACCAGCCAGCTTATATCCATTTGTCCTTGTGTCCACATTGGTATTGAGCTTAAATAATTCCTCTCCCTCCCTGGTATTTATCCCTCTAATATATTTAAAGAGAACAATCATATCTTCCCTCAGCCTTCTTTTGGTTAAGGTAAACAAGCCAAGTTCCTTGAGTCTCCTTTCATAAGAGAGGTTTTCCATTCCTCGGATCATCCTAGTGGCCCTTCTCTGTACCTGTTCCAGTTTGAATTCATCCTTCTTAAACATGGGAGACCAGAACTTCACACAGTATCCCAAATGAGGTCTCACCAATGCCTTATATAACGGCACTAACACCTCCTTATCCCTACTGGAAATACCTCGCCTAATGCATCCCAAGACCGTATTAGCCTTTTTCACAGCCATGTTACAATGGCGACTCATAGTCATCCTATAATCAACCAGGACTCCGAGGTCCTTCTCCTCCTCTGTTACTTCCAACTGATTGATATGTCCCCAGCTTATAACTAGAATTCTTGTTATTAATCCCTAAATGCATAACCTTACACTTCTCACTATTAAATTTCATCCTATTGCTATCACTCCGATTTACAAGGTCATCCAGATCTTCCTGTATGATATCCCGATCCTTTTCTGAATTGGCAATACCTCCCAACTTTGTGTCATCCGCAGATTTTATCAGGACACTCCCACGTTTGGTGCCAAGGTCAGTAATAAAAAGATTAAATAAAATTGGCCCCAAAACTGATCCCTGAGGAACTCCGCTAGTAACCTTCATCCAACCTGACAGTTCATCTTTCAGTATGACCCGCTGTAGTCTCCCCTTTAACCAGTTGCTAATCCACCTCTCAATTTTCATAATGATCCCCATCTTTTCCAATTTAACCAATAATTCCCCACGTGGTACTGTATCAAATGCGTTACTAAGATCAAGGTCGATTAGATCCACTACATTTCCTTTATCTAAAAAATCTGTTACTTTCTCAAAAAAGGAGATCAGGTTGACTTGTCACGATTTACCTTTTGTAAAACCATGTTGTAATTTGTCCCAATTGCCATTAACCTCAATGTCCCTAACTATTTTCTCCTTCAACATTTTTTCCAAGATCTTACATACTACAGATGTCAAACTAACAGGCCTATAATTACCCGGGTCGCTTTTTTCCCCCCTTTCTTAAAAATCGGAACTATATTAGCAATTCTCCAGTCAAATGGTACAACCCCTGAGTTTAGAGATTCATTAAAATTTTTTGCTAACGGACTTGCAATTTCATGTGCCAGTTCCTTTAATATTCTTGGATGAAGATTATCTGGGCCCCCCGATTTACTCCCATTAAGCTGTTCAAGTTTGGCTTTTACCTCGGATATGGTAATATCCAGGGCTCGACGATCTATGTAATCTACTCGCCCGTGGTGAGTAGATTACAACCCAGAAGAGCCGGGTTTGGGCGATCTTCGCATGCGCAGAACGCCGGACAGCACGGCTCGGCGAGCCCTGGTAATATCCGTATCAAACATATCTCAGAGCTTTCCCATTTACCCGCCTGGCTTGAACATTCAGGAAGCAAAATCTACCCAAGTAGCCAGCAACGTGAAAAAGCACCAGGCTGAGGGTGACCGTATTTCCCTATGTTGGATACTGGACACCTAGTAAAACAAATCATATCCAAGTGAGCTCAGCGGAAATCCATCAGAACTGAGCAGCACAAAGGTTCAAATTAACATCAAATCCCTGTTAAGCATCATAACTTTGTAGCTGGAGCCTTCTTATCTTTAAGGCTTTAGGGTTCAAAAGGGTGAGGGGGGGTGTGATGTAGTGGGGGGGGAACTTGCTGGTTTCTATGGGTCTGTGGTAACTCCACTGGTTGCCGCCGGTACCACAGCCCAGAAGGACAGGGATGGGTCATTATGCAAAGGGATCTCTCAACCGGTCTGTCCAGCCACCCCCCATGGAGAGGAACAAAGGAAGGTGGATGCTGCCCTGGCTGGGGGGGCAGGGCTGGAGGAGAGTGAGTTAGTTTCTGTCTGGGAGGATGGAGGACGCAGCCTCAGCAACAGGCTGGGGGGTTTAGAAGCCGAGACCCCTGCCCCATATCGAGGGGGGCTGAGGCATCCTAGGCCTGCCCTGTAACCTGATGACATCTGTGCTGTGCTGTATACTGGAGAAGCAATAAACCACCTCTATTCTACTGGCTGGTGGAGTCTGTTTGTGCCATTTCGGGGGTGCAGGAGACGGGAGACCCCCAACGTGCCGTCACACGGGGATACCCCCCCCCACACACACACACCTCTCTCACATGCTTGGGCATCTGGCAAAGCTGGCTAGGGATGTTAAATATCGGTTAATTGAATAGTCAAGTAACCTCAAGAATTCTTATTGGTCACTCAACTATTCTATAATTCCGGGTGTGTGTGGGGGGGGGGGGGGGGCGGGGTAGAGGCAGCCAGTGTGCTCCAGCCTCACTCCTGAGGAGCCCCCTGCCTCTTGCTGCTGCCTCCGTATCAGAGGTAGCAGTGCAGGGTGTCAGACGGGACATGGACCACAAGGGGAGCCAGTTTAAAAAACAGCTCCCCTCATGGACCAGCTGCCCGTCACCCTGTGCTGCTACCTCTGATAAAGAGGCAGTATTGCAGGGTGGCAGCAGTCCCTGTCTAGGGGAGGTCTGAGTCCCAGACCCGGTACGAGGTAGAACTGAACTGGGCTGCCTGCTCACCCGCCTCCTAATAGACTTTAAACGCAGAGATGCAGCAGGGGTAGGTCCCACACCTGTTTCAAGCCAGAACTGAGCCAGATTGCTGGCCAGCCTGCTAAAAAACGTACTGGCAAATGTGTGTGTTGGGGGGGGGGGGGGGGCAGGGAATGTGTGTAGTCTATAGCAGTGTTTCCCAAACTATGGGCCGCGGTACCAGGCTGCGGGAAAAAAATACCGGGCCTCAGCGTGGTTGCTGGGGTGTTCCTGGCTCCCAGAGTGCCTGTGTGGCGCCGGGTCCCCCAAACCCTTGGCTGGCCTAGACAGAGTCTGCAGCTGGATCTTCTGGCTCCTGGCAGATGCGTAGCTAGGGGAGGAGGGGGAGATTAGGAGGAGGAGTAGGGGAGAAGCAGCTGCTGGAAGCACGGCTGGACGTGGGCAGTGGGGCTGGCCAAGGGAGACTGGGAGGAGAAGCAGGGGAGAACTGGCTGTACGGGAGGGCTGTGTCTACACTGGCCACTTATTCCAGAAAAACAGCCGCTTTTCCGGAATAACTTGCCAGCTGTCTTCACTGGCCGCTTGCTTTTCCGGAAAAGCACTGAGGATCTAATGTAAAATCGTCATTGTTTTTCAGGAAAAACTATGCTGCTCCCGTTCGGGCAAAAGTCCTTTTCCGGAAAAACTGGCCAGAGGCACAGCCAAGGGAGCAAATTGGCTGGCAGGGAGCGGTACTGACCCAGCCATATGCGGATCTAGGTGCGCTGCCCTTTTGAGAAGGAAGTGGGAGATGTTTGGCAAAGGACCCCAAGATATGCCAGGCTCCATTGGACAGCAGCTGTCTAAATCCATCAGCACCAAATGCTCTGTTAGGCCCAGCTGGGAACTTATGCTGTAGAAGGTCCAGGAGTGACTCAGACTGACCATGTGAGAGAGCTGGGTACATCTGGAGTCTAGATGCTCCCCCGTCGACATCAAAGGCATTTGTCGACCTCCACAGTAAACCTCATCCCACGAGGCATACCGGGGAGGTCAACAAACACCTTTGATGTCGACAGGGGAGCGTCCAGACTAGCGCACTGAGCCGACAAACAGCTGATCAGCTGTTTGTTGGCTCAGCATGGCAGCCATTTAAATTAAATGAAGAGGCAATTATTTAAATCGCTGCTTCATTTCCCTTTGCCTATGACCCTAATCTACGTGGCTCTGTCAACAGAGCCATGTAGTCTAGACACACCCTTATAGAATAGGAAGTCACTGCTCTCACTCAGACAACATGGCTCCTGACCTAGGCCTAGGGAGACTGGGTGGTGCTGCAAGAAGGGGTTTGAGCTGAGGCTGGAGGGGATGGCCAGTGGGGTTCTGTTATTTTCTTTCCTGGACCTGTCTTGGGACAGGTGAACTCTGGGTGCTCGTCTGGCTCTACCAGGCTGTTTCCTCCAGTCCCCAGAGGGGTATTTCAGTGTTAAGAGTGGTCGATAAAGACCCGGTGGGTGTGCCTGTCTGCGGGATGGGAGCAGAGCCGCTTGGATCTTAGGGCCGGGGTGCAAATAATAGATCATTTGGGCTGTGTCTACACTGGCATGAATTTCCAGAAATGCTTAAAACAGAATAGTTTTCATTATAAGTATTTCCGGAAAAAGAGCGTCTACATTGGCAGGCTGCTTTTCCGGAAAAGCCCTTTTTCCGGAAAAGCATTTGCGGCCAATGTAGACGCGCTTTTCCGGAAAAGAGCCCCAATCGTCATTTTCGCGATCGGGGCTTTTTTCCGGAAAAGACTAATGGGCTGTCTACACTTGCCCTTTTCCGGAACAGTGTTCCGGAATAAGGACTTATGCCCGAGCGGAAGCAGCGTGGCTTTTCCGGAATAGCGGCTGATTTTGTACAGTAGAGTGTCGTTGCTTTTCCGGAAATTCAAGGGCCAGTGTAGACAGCTCGCAGCTTATTCCGGAAAAGCAGCTGATTTTCTGGAATAAGTGGCCCAGTGTAGACACAGCCATGGTGTGTCCTGGATGGAAGCGGGAGGCATGCAGGTAAGAAGAGGGGTCAGTAGGTATCTGGTACAGGCTGGTGTTCATGTAGCTCATGTGGATGGGCCCAAGCTGAAGTTGATGAGGGTGTGTGTGTGTGTGTGTGCATGCGTGCATGCACACACGCACGCACATGCGCAATTGTTCACACCCAGCAGAATTGTTCAAGGGTCTCCTCCCCATGGGTCCATATGAGAAGCGGTCGCTGTGACATAGAGGAGGGGCTGTCTGCTCTGTATCCCAGTGTCCCCCTGCGTGGTGATGTGATATTCCCACTGACTCACTCACATGTGCACTGGCCCAGAGGCCTCGGCCCAGCCTGGGCAGATAACAAGGCTCTTCCAAGGGGTTAGAGGCATCCTGGCCGACCCCTGTAACCACAGCACATCTATGCTGTGCTGTATCCTGGAGAAGCAATAAACCCTCTCTATGCTACTGGCTAGTGCAGTCACCAATGTAGTGTAAGCAGAGGGCAAGTGAGAGGAGGAAACATTCTGGCTATGTCTACACTGGCACCGTTTTCTGGAAATGCTTAAAACGGGACAGTTTTCCGTTATAAGTATTTCCGGAAAAAGAGCATCTACATTGGCAGGATGCTTTTCCGGAAAAGCGTCCGTGGCCAATGTAGACGCGCTTTTCCAGAAAAAAGCCCCGATCGTCATTTTCACGATCGGGGCTTTTTTGCGGAAAAGACTACTGGGCTGTCTACATTGGCCCTTTTCCGGAACAGTTTTCCGGAAAAAGGACTTTTGCCCGAGCGGGAGGAGCATAGTTTTTCCGGAAAAACAGCTGATTTCTTACAGTAGATCGTCAGTGCTTTTCCGGAAATTCAAGGGGCCAGTGTAGACAGCTCGCAGCTTATTCCGGAAAAGCGGCTACTTTTCCGGAATAAGTGGCCCAGTGTAGACACAGCCTCTAAGTCAGTACACCCAGCAGAAGTTGCAGGGATGGACCAGCTGGGGGAGCAGCCACTGGACTCCCCGCTTCCTGCTGTGGAGTGGCCGGCTGGGGAGCAGGGATCTGGCAGCAGCTGGACCCATCAGTGCCGACGGGGAGGGAGACAGAAATTACAGGACAATTTACCCATTTTTAAGAACAAGCCAGGACCCTGCAGCTGGGCTTAAATCCAGCCCTGGCCCTTTAGCTGGGATGTCTGCTCCCTCACTAGAATGCTGGGCAGGAGGGAAAACAACAGCTCTCCCAGGCAGCTCCCAGCCACTGAATCTCACCTCCTTGGGTAGATCTCACCCTCAGGTAGGGAAAAGGCGCCTTCTCTGGGCACTGGCCACCCACACAGCCCTGGGAAGTGGGTCCTGACACTCCCCACCCTGGCAGAAGGGGGAAATCTTCTGTCCCCTCTTCTGTATTTTTGCTAACACTGCTAATGTCTCCCCCGCTCCCACTGGGCTATTTTTTATTTCCTGGCAGGGCCCGTTCTTAACCCTGCTGCCTGTCCCCTCTCTTGGCCCTGCAGCACAAATTTTTGCCTCCCCGGCAATTTCAGGCATCCTCTTCCCTCCGCAAATGAAGCCCGGGGAGTGAGCATGTGTGTGGGTGAAGGTGAGGGGGGGAGGGAGAGGAGTTGGGACAAGGGCTGCACACAGGAATCCAAGTGAGAAGGGGAAAATATTTTGACCCCCCCTCAGTGAGGTGGCCCCCACCTCCCCACATTCCCCAGGGAGTGGCAGGGGTGCCTAGAAAGCCAGGGCAGGCTCCCCAGTATTGGAGGGATCCCAGAGCGTCAGGGCCCAGATCCAGGCAGGCAAAGGGCCGTGTCCGGCCCGCGGGCCGTAGGTTCCCAGCCCCCGCCTGCCAGGAGGAGAGGGGGGGCTGTAAGGTGGGGGTGCTGGGGGGTGAAGTTGGGGGGCAGGAGGAGAGGGGGGGCGGGGGGCTGTAGGGCGGGGGGCGCTGGGGGGTGAAGTTGGGGGGCAGGAGGAGAGGGGGCTGTAAGGCGGGGGTGCTGGGGGGTGAAGTGGGGGGGCAGGAGGAGAGGGGGGGCTGTAAGGCAGGGGGCGCTGGGGGGTGAAGTGGGGGGCAGGAGGAGAGGGGGGCTGTGGGGCGGGGGGCGCTGGGGGGTGAGGTGGGGGGCAGGAGGAGAGGGGGGCTGTAAGGCGGGGGTGCTGGGGGGTGAAGTTGGGGGGCAGGAGGTGGGGGGGCTGTAGGGCGGGGGGCGCTGGGGGCAGGAGGAGAGGGGGGCTGTAGGGCTGGGGGCAGGAGGTGGGGGGGCTGTAGGGCGGGGGGGCTGGGGGGCTGTAGGGCGGGGGGGGCTGGGGGCAGGAGGAGGGGGGCGCATGCGCCGAACGCGGATTCTCCGGCCCTAGAGCCAGGCGGGTGGGCAGGGCCAGTCCCGGTTTGCACGCACCGCGTGGCCCCCGCCCCGCACGCACCTGGGCTGCAGCAGCCCCAACAGCTGGTCTCAGGGTTCGCTCCTGGCGGCGCAGGCGCAGTGGCCGCGACTGAGGCGGATGCCCCCACCCTCCGGATCACGTGCCCGCGCGCGGTTCCAAAGGGGCGGGGGAGGGAGCGGACCAAGCCCTGGCGCTGGCGCCGCCACCCACCCACTGCGCACGCGCGGCCGGATCCGCCCCGCCTACCCCGCCGCGCGACTGGGCGGGGGGGCAGGAGCCGCGACTGCAGGCTCAGGGGCGAATTCTGAGGGGCCGTTACTCACCGCGCCGCTACTTCCGCTTCCGGGCAGCGCCGGGAAGGGAGGGGGAGCGGAGGAGCCGAGGGCGGGACTGAGGCCGGGCGGTTAAATCGCTCCGGGGGGGCGGGGCTGGCTGCGCGCGGCGCGTGTGGGCGGTTTGCGGACAACGGCTCCAACTGCCGCGCGGGGGGAGGGGCGGTCGCTCCCTGACGCTCCCGCCGGGATGGGGGGCGGGGTGAGCAGAGGGTGAGGCGGGGCCCTGCCATGAGGGGTGCGGGGGGGGGGGTCTGGCTGAGGGGTGGAGGCCCTGGCGGGGGGGGGGGTGAGCAGAGGGTGAGGCGGGGCCCTGCCATGAGGGGTGCACGGGGGGGGTCTGGCTGAGGGGTGGAGGCCCTGGCGGGGGGGGTGTGAGCAGAGGGTGAGGCGGGGCCCTGCCATGAGGGGTGCGGGGGGGGGGGTCTGGCTGAGGGGTGGAGGCCCTGGCGGGGGGGGGTGAGCAGAGGGTGAGGCAGGGCCCTGCCATGAGGGGTGCGGGGGGGGGGGTCTGGCTGAGGGTTGGAGGCCCTGGCGGGGGGGGGGGGTGAGCAGAGGGTGAGGCGGGGCCCTGCCATGAGGGGTGCAGGGGGGGGGTCTGCCTGAGGGGTGGAGGCCCTGGCGGGGGGGGGGGTGAGCAGAGGGTGAGGCAGGGCCCTGCCATGAGGGGTGCGGGGGGGGGGTCTGGCTGAGGGGTGGAGGCCCTGGCGGGGGGGGGGGGGTGAGCAGAGGGTGAGGCGGGGCCCTGCCATGAGGGGTGCGGGGGGGGGGGTCTGGCTGAGGGGTGGAGGCCCTGGCGGGGGGGGGGGGGGTGAGCAGAGGGTGAGGCGGGGCCCTGCCATGAGGGGTGCGGGGGGGGGGTCTGCCTGAGGGGTGGAGGCCCTGGCGGGGGGCGGGGTGAGCAGAGGGTGAGGCGGGGCCCTGCCATGAGGGGTGCGGGGGGGGGTCTGGCTGAGGGGTGGAGGCCCTGGCGGGGGGGGGGTGAGCAGAGGGTGAGGCGGGGCCCTGCCATGAGGGGTGCGGGGGGGGGTCTGGCTGAGGGGTGGAGGCCCTGGCGGAGGGGGGGGTGAGCAGAGGGTGAGGCGGGGCCCTGCCATGAGGGGTGCGGGGGGGGGGGTCTGGCTGAGGGGTGGAGGCCCTGGCGGGGGGGGGTGAGCAGAGGGTGAGGCGGGGCCCTGCCATGAGGGGTGCAGGGGGGGGTCTGCCTGAGGGGTGGAGGCCCTGGCGGGGGGGGGGGGTGAGCAGAGGGTGAGGCAGGGCCCTGCCATGAGGGGTGCGGGGGGGGGGTCTGGCTGAGGGGTGGAGGCCCTGGCGGGGGGGGGTGAGCAGAGGGTGAGGCGGGGCCCTGCCATGAGGGGTGCAGGGGGGGGGTCTGCCTGAGGGGTGGAGGCCCTGGCGGGGGGGGGGGTGAGCAGAGGGTGAGGCAGGGCCCTGCCATGAGGGGTGCGGGGGGGGGGTCTGGCTGAGGGGTGGAGGCCCTGGCGGGGGGGGGGGGGGTGAGCAGAGGGTGAGGCGGGGCCCTGCCATGAGGGGTGCGGGGGGGGGGTCTGGCTGAGGGGTGGAGGCCCTGGCGGGGGGGGGGGGGGGTGAGCAGAGGGTGAGGCGGGGCCCTGCCATGAGGGGTGCGGGGGGGGGGTCTGGCTGAGGGGTGGAGGCCCTGGCGGGGGGGGGGGTGAGCAGAGGGTGAGGCAGGGCCCTGCCATGAGGGGTGCGGGGGGGGGGTCTGGCTGAGGGGTGGAGGCCCTGGCGGAGGGGGGGGTGAGCAGAGGGTGAGGCAGGGCCCTGCCATGAGGGGTGCGGGGGGGGGGGGTCTGGCTGAGGGGTGGAGGCCCTGGCGGGGGGGGGGGTGAGCAGAGGGTGAGGCGGGGCCCTGCCATGAGGGGTGCGGGGGGGGGGGTCTGGCTGAGGGGTGGAGGCCCTGGCCGGGGGTGGGGGTGAGCAGAGGGTGAGGCGGGGCCCTGCCATGAGGGGTGCACGGGGGGGGGGTCTGGCTGAGGGGTGGAGGCCCTGGCGGGGGGGGGGGTGAGCAGAGGGTGAGGCGGGGCCCTGCCATGAGGGGTGCGGGGGGGGGGGTCTGGCTGAGGGGTGGAGGCCCTGGCGGGGGGGGGGTGAGCAGAGGGTGAGGCGGGGCCCTGCCATGAGGGGTGCACGGGGGGGTCTGGCTGAGGGGTGGAGGCCCTGGCGGGGGGGGTGTGAGCAGAGGGTGAGGCGGGGCCCTGCCATGAGGGGTGCGGGGGGGGGGGTCTGGCTGAGGGGTGGAGGCCCTGGCGGGGGGGGTGAGCAGAGGGTGAGGCGGGGCCCTGCCATGAGGGGTGCGGGGGGGGGGTCTGGCTGAGGGGTGGAGGCCCTGGCCGGGGGTGGGGGTGAGCAGAGGGTGAGGCGGGGCCCTGCCATGAGGGGTGCGGGGGGGGGTGTCTGGCTGAGGGGTGGAGGCCCTGGCGGGGGGGGGGGTGAGCAGAGGGTGAGGCGGGGCCCTGCCATGAGGGGTGCACGGGGGGGGGTCTGGCTGAGGGGTGGAGGCCCTGGCGGGGGGGGTGTGAGCAGAGGGTGAGGCGGGGCCCTGCCATGAGGGGTGCGGGGGGGGGGGTCTGGCTGAGGGGTGGAGGCCCTGGCGGGGGGGGGGGTGAGCAGAGGGTGAGGCGGGGCCCTGCCATGAGGGGTGCACGGGGGGGGGTCTGGCTGAGGGGTGGAGGCCCTGGCGGGGGGGGTGTGAGCAGAGGGTGAGGCGGGGCCCTGCCATGAGGGGTGCGGGGGGGGGGGTCTGGCTGAGGGGTGGAGGCCCTGGCGGGGGGGGGTGAGCAGAGGGTGAGGCGGGGCCCTGCCATGAGGGGTGCGGGGGGGGGGGTCTGGCTGAGGGTTGGAGGCCCTGGCGGGGCGGGGTGAGCAGAGGGTGAGGCGGGGCCCTGCCATGAGGGGTGCAGGGGGGGGGGGTCTGCCTGAGGGGTGGAGGCCCTGGCGGGGGGGGGGGTGAGCAGAGGGTGAGGCAGGGCCCTGCCATGAGGGGTGCGGGGGGGGGGGGTCTGGCTGAGGGGTGGAGGCCCTGGCGGGGGAGGGGGGGGTGAGCAGAGGGTGAGGCGGGGCCCTGCCATGAGGGGTGCGGGGGGGGGGGTCTGGCTGAGGGGTGGAGGCCCTGGCGGGGGGGGGGTGAGCAGAGGGTGAGGCGGGGCCCTGCCATGAGGGGTGCGGGGGGGGGGGTCTGCCTGAGGGGTGGAGGCCCTGGCGGGGGGCGGGGTGAGCAGAGGGTGAGGCGGGGCCCTGCCATGAGGGGTGCGGGGGGGGGTCTGGCTGAGGGGTGGAGGCCCTGGCGGGGGGGGGGTGAGCAGAGGGTGAGGCGGGGCCCTGCCATGAGGGGTGCGGGGGGGGGTCTGGCTGAGGGGTGGAGGCCCTGGCGGAGGGGGGGTGAGCAGAGGGTGAGGCGGGGCCCTGCCATGAGGGGTGCGGGGGGGGGGGTCTGGCTGAGGGGTGGAGGCCCTGGCGGGGGGGGGTGAGCAGAGGGTGAGGCGGGGCCCTGCCATGAGGGGTGCAGGGGGGGGGTCTGCCTGAGGGGTGGAGGCCCTGGCGGGGGGGGGGGTGAGCAGAGGGTGAGGCAGGGCCCTGCCATGAGGGGTGCGGGGGGGGGGTCTGGCTGAGGGGTGGAGGCCCTGGCGGGGGGGGGTGAGCAGAGGGTGAGGCGGGGCCCTGCCATGAGGGGTGCAGGGGGGGGGTCTGCCTGAGGGGTGGAGGCCCTGGCGGGGGGGGGTGAGCAGAGGGTGAGGCAGGGCCCTGCCATGAGGGGTGCGGGGGGGGGGTCTGGCTGAGGGGTGGAGGCCCTGGCGGGGGGGGGGGGGGGTGAGCAGAGGGTGAGGCGGGGCCCTGCCATGAGGGGTGCGGGGGGGGGGTCTGGCTGAGGGGTGGAGGCCCTGGCGGGGGGGGGGTGAGCAGAGGGTGAGGCGGGGCCCTGCCATGAGGGGTGCGGGGGGGGGGTCTGGCTGAGGGGTGGAGGCCCTGGCGGGGGGGGGGGTGAGCAGAGGGTGAGGCAGGGCCCTGCCATGAGGGGTGCGGGGGGGGGGTCTGGCTGAGGGGTGGAGGCCCTGGCGGAGGGGGGGGTGAGCAGAGGGTGAGGCAGGGCCCTGCCATGAGGGGTGCGGGGGGGGGGGTCTGGCTGAGGGGTGGAGGCCCTGGCGGGGGGGGGGGTGAGCAGAGGGTGAGGCGGGGCCCTGCCATGAGGGGTGCGGGGGGGGGGTCTGGCTGAGGGGTGGAGGCCCTGGCCGGGGGTGGGGGTGAGCAGAGGGTGAGGCGGGGCCCTGCCATGAGGGGTGCACGGGGGGGGGGGTCTGGCTGAGGGGTGGAGGCCCTGGCGGGGGGGGGGTGAGCAGAGGGTGAGGCGGGGCCCTGCCATGAGGGGTGCACGGGGGGGGGTCTGGCTGAGGGGTGGAGGCCCTGGCGGGGGGGGTGTGAGCAGAGGGTGAGGCGGGGCCCTGCCATGAGGGGTGCGGGGGGGGGGGTCTGGCTGAGGGGTGGAGGCCCTGGCGGGGGGGGGGTGAGCAGAGGGTGAGGCGGGGCCCTGCCATGAGGGGTGCACGGGGGGGGTCTGGCTGAGGGGTGGAGGCCCTGGCGGGGGGGGTGTGAGCAGAGGGTGAGGCGGGGCCCTGCCATGAGGGGTGCGGGGGGGGGGGTCTGGCTGAGGGGTGGAGGCCCTGGCGGGGGGGGGGTGAGCAGAGGGTGAGGCGGGGCCCTGCCATGAGGGGTGCGGGGGGGGGGGTCTGGCTGAGGGTTGGAGGCCCTGGCGGGGGGGGGTGAGCAGAGGGTGAGGCGGGGCCCTGCCATGAGGGGTGCAGGGGGGGGGTCTGCCTGAGGGGTGGAGGCCCTGGCGGGGGGGGGGGTGAGCAGAGGGTGAGGCAGGGCCCTGCCATGAGGGGTGCGGGGGGGGGGGGTCTGGCTGAGGGGTGGAGGCCCTGGCGGGGGGGGGGGGGGTGAGCAGAGGGTGAGGCGGGGCCCTGCCATGAGGGGTGGGGGGGGGGTCTGGCTGAGGGGTGGAGGCCCTGGCGGGGGGGGGGTGAGCAGAGGGTGAGGCGGGGCCCTGCCATGAGGGGTGCGGGGGGGGGGGGTCTGCCTGAGGGGTGGAGGCCCTGGCGGGGGGGGTGTGAGCAGAGGGTGAGGCGGGGCCCTGCCATGAGGGGTGCGGGGGGGGGTCTGGCTGAGGGGTGGAGGCCCTGGCGGGGGGGGGGTGAGCAGAGGGTGAGGCGGGGCCCTGCCATGAGGGGTGCGGGGGGGGGTCTGGCTGAGGGGTGGAGGCCCTGGCGGGGGGGGGGTGAGCAGAGGGTGAGGCGGGGCCCTGCCATGAGGGGTGCGGGGGGGGGGTCTGCCTGAGGGGTGGAGGCCCTGGCGGGGGGGCGGGGTGAGCAGAGGGTGAGGCGGGGCCCTGCCATGAGGGGTGCGGGGGGGGGTCTGGCTGAGGGGTGGAGGCCCTGGCGGAGGGGGGGGTGAGCAGAGGGTGAGGCGGGGCCCTGCCATGAGGGGTGCGGGGGGGGGGGTCTGGCTGAGGGGTGGAGGCCCTGGCGGGGGGGGGTGAGCAGAGGGTGAGGCGGGGCCCTGCCATGAGGGGTGCAGGGGGGGGTCTGCCTGAGGGGTGGAGGCCCTGGCGGGGGGGGGGGGTGAGCAGAGGGTGAGGCAGGGCCCTGCCATGAGGGGTGCGGGGGGGGGGTCTGGCTGAGGGGTGGAGGCCCTGGCGGGGGGGGGGGTGAGCAGAGGGTGAGGCGGGGCCCTGCCATGAGGGGTGCAGGGGGGGGGTCTGCCTGAGGGGTGGAGGCCCTGGCGGGGGGGGGGTGAGCAGAGGGTGAGGCAGGGCCCTGCCATGAGGGGTGCGGGGGGGGGGGTCTGGCTGAGGGGTGGAGGCCCTGGCGGGGGGGGGGGGGTGAGCAGAGGGTGAGGCGGGGCCCTGCCATGAGGGGTGCGGGGGGGGGGTCTGGCTGAGGGGTGGAGGCCCTGGCGGGGGGGGGGGTGAGCAGAGGGTGAGGCGGGGCCCTGCCATGAGGGGTGCGGGGGGGGGTCTGGCTGAGGGGTGGAGGCCCTGGCGGGGGGGGGGGTGAGCAGAGGGTGAGGCAGGGCCCTGCCATGAGGGGTGCGGGGGGGGGTCTGGCTGAGGGGTGGAGGCCCTGGCGGAGGGGGGTGAGCAGAGGGTGAGGCAGGGCCCTGCCATGAGGGGTGCGGGGGGGGGGTCTGGCTGAGGGGTGGAGGCCCTGGCGGGGGGGGGGGGGTGAGCAGAGGGTGAGGCGGGGCCCTGCCATGAGGGGTGCGGGGGGGGGGTCTGGCTGAGGGGTGGAGGCCCTGGCCGGGGGTGGGGGTGAGCAGAGGGTGAGGCGGGGCCCTGCCATGAGGGGTGCACGGGGGGGGTCTGGCTGAGGGGTGGAGGCCCTGGCGGGGGGGGGGGTGAGCAGAGGGTGAGGCGGGGCCCTGCCATGAGGGGTGCACGGGGGGGGTCTGGCTGAGGGGTGGAGGCCCTGGCGGGGGGGGTGTGAGCAGAGGGTGAGGCGGGGCCCTGCCATGAGGGGTGCGGGGGGGGGGGTCTGGCTGAGGGGTGGAGGCCCTGGCGGGGGGGGGGGTGAGCAGAGGGTGAGGCGGGGCCCTGCCATGAGGGGTGCACGGGGGGGTCTGGCTGAGGGGTGGAGGCCCTGGCGGGGGGGGTGTGAGCAGAGGGTGAGGCGGGGCCCTGCCATGAGGGGTGCGGGGGGGGGGGTCTGGCTGAGGGGTGGAGGCCCTGGCGGGGGGGGGTGAGCAGAGGGTGAGGCGGGGCCCTGCCATGAGGGGTGCGGGGGGGGGGGTCTGGCTGAGGGTTGGAGGCCCTGGCGGGGGGGGGTGAGCAGAGGGTGAGGCGGGGCCCTGCCATGAGGGGTGCAGGGGGGGGGGTCTGCCTGAGGGGTGGAGGCCCTGGCGGGGGGGGGGGTGAGCAGAGGGTGAGGCAGGGCCCTGCCATGAGGGGTGCGGGGGGGGGGTCTGGCTGAGGGGTGGAGGCCCTGGCGGGGGGGGGGGGGGTGAGCAGAGGGTGAGGCGGGGCCCTGCCATGAGGGGTGCGGGGGGGGGGGTCTGGCTGAGGGGTGGAGGCCCTGGCGGGGGGGGGGTGAGCAGAGGGTGAGGCGGGGCCCTGCCATGAGGGGTGGGGGGGGGGGTCTGCCTGAGGGGTGGAGGCCCTGGCGGGGGGGCGGGGTGAGCAGAGGGTGAGGCGGGGCCCTGCCATGAGGGGTGCGGGGGGGGGGTCTGGCTGAGGGGTGGAGGCCCTGGCGGGGGGGGGGGGGTGAGCAGAGGGTGAGGCGGGGCCCTGCCATGAGGGGTGCGGGGGGGGGTCTGGCTGAGGGGTGGAGGCCCTGGCGGAGGGGGGGGGGTGAGCAGAGGGTGAGGCGGGGCCCTGCCATGAGGGGTGCGGGGGGGGGGGGTCTGGCTGAGGGGTGGAGGCCCTGGCGGGGGGGGGTGAGCAGAGGGTGAGGCGGGGCCCTGCCATGAGGGGTGCAGGGGGGGGTCTGCCTGAGGGGTGGAGGCCCTGGCGGGGGGGGGGTGAGCAGAGGGTGAGGCAGGGCCCTGCCATGAGGGGTGCGGGGGGGGGGTCTGGCTGAGGGGTGGAGGCCCTGGCGGGGGGGGGTGAGCAGAGGGTGAGGCGGGGCCCTGCCATGAGGGGTGGGGGGGGGGTCTGCCTGAGGGGTGGAGGCCCTGGCGGGGGGGGGGGTGAGCAGAGGGTGAGGCAGGGCCCTGCCATGAGGGGTGCGGGGGGGGGGTCTGGCTGAGGGGTGGAGGCCCTGGCGGGGGGGGGGGGGGTGAGCAGAGGGTGAGGCGGGGCCCTGCCATGAGGGGTGCGGGGGGGGGGGGTCTGGCTGAGGGGTGGAGGCCCTGGCGGGGGGGGGGTGAGCAGAGGGTGAGGCGGGGCCCTGCCATGAGGGGTGCGGGGGGGGGGGGTCTGGCTGAGGGGTGGAGGCCCTGGCGGGGGGGGGGGGGTGAGCAGAGGGTGAGGCAGGGCCCTGCCATGAGGGGTGCGGGGGGGGGGGTCTGGCTGAGGGGTGGAGGCCCTGGCGGAGGGGGGGGTGAGCAGAGGGTGAGGCAGGGCCCTGCCATGAGGGGTGCGGGGGGGGGGGTCTGGCTGAGGGGTGGAGGCCCTGGCGGGGGGGGGGGTGAGCAGAGGGTGAGGCGGGGCCCTGCCATGAGGGGTGCGGGGGGGGGGTCTGGCTGAGGGGTGGAGGCCCTGGCCGGGGGTGGGGGTGAGCAGAGGGTGAGGCGGGGCCCTGCCATGAGGGGTGCACGGGGGGGGGGTCTGGCTGAGGGGTGGAGGCCCTGGCGGGGGGGGGGGGTGAGCAGAGGGTGAGGCGGGGCCCTGCCATGAGGGGTGCACGGGGGGGGGGGTCTGGCTGAGGGGTGGAGGCCCTGGCGGGGGGGGTGTGAGCAGAGGGTGAGGCGGGGCCCTGCCATGAGGGGTGCGGGGGGGGGGGGTCTGGCTGAGGGGTGGAGGCCCTGGCGGGGGGGGGGGTGAGCAGAGGGTGAGGCGGGGCCCTGCCATGAGGGGTGCACGGGGTCTGGCTGAGGGGTGGAGGCCCTGGCGGGGGGGGTGTGAGCAGAGGGTGAGGCGGGGCCCTGCCATGAGGGGTGCGGGGGGGGGGGTCTGGCTGAGGGGTGGAGGCCCTGGCGGGGGGGGGTGAGCAGAGGGTGAGGCGGGGCCCTGCCATGAGGGGTGCGGGGGGGGGGGTCTGGCTGAGGGTTGGAGGCCCTGGCGGGGGGGGGGTGAGCAGAGGGTGAGGCGGGGCCCTGCCATGAGGGGTGCAGGGGGGGGGTCTGCCTGAGGGGTGGAGGCCCTGGCGGGGGGGGGGGTGAGCAGAGGGTGAGGCAGGGCCCTGCCATGAGGGGTGCGGGGGGGGGGTCTGGCTGAGGGGTGGAGGCCCTGGCGGGGGGGGGGGGGTGAGCAGAGGGTGAGGCGGGGCCCTGCCATGAGGGGTGCGGGGGGGGGGGTCTGGCTGAGGGGTGGAGGCCCTGGCGGGGGGGGGGGTGAGCAGAGGGTGAGGCGGGGCCCTGCCATGAGGGGTGCGGGGGGGGGGTCTGCCTGAGGGGTGGAGGCCCTGGCGGGGGGCGGGGTGAGCAGAGGGTGAGGCGGGGCCCTGCCATGAGGGGTGCGGGGGGGGGTCTGGCTGAGGGGTGGAGGCCCTGGCGGGGGGGGGGTGAGCAGAGGGTGAGGCGGGGCCCTGCCATGAGGGGTGCGGGGGGGGTCTGGCTGAGGGGTGGAGGCCCTGGCGGAGGGGGGGGTGAGCAGAGGGTGAGGCGGGGCCCTGCCATGAGGGGTGGGGGGGGGGGGGTCTGGCTGAGGGGTGGAGGCCCTGGCGGGGGGGGGTGAGCAGAGGGTGAGGCGGGGCCCTGCCATGAGGGGTGCAGGGGGGGGTCTGCCTGAGGGGTGGAGGCCCTGGCGGGGGGGGGGGTGAGCAGAGGGTGAGGCAGGGCCCTGCCATGAGGGGTGCGGGGGGGGGGTCTGGCTGAGGGGTGGAGGCCCTGGCGGGGGGGGTGAGCAGAGGGTGAGGCGGGGCCCTGCCATGAGGGGTGCAGGGGGGGGGTCTGCCTGAGGGGTGGAGGCCCTGGCGGGGGGGGGGGTGAGCAGAGGGTGAGGCAGGGCCCTGCCATGAGGGGTGCGGGGGGGGGGTCTGGCTGAGGGGTGGAGGCCCTGGCGGGGGGGGGGGGGGTGAGCAGAGGGTGAGGCGGGGCCCTGCCATGAGGGGTGCGGGGGGGGGGGTCTGGCTGAGGGGTGGAGGCCCTGGCGGGGGGGGGGTGAGCAGAGGGTGAGGCGGGGCCCTGCCATGAGGGGTGCGGGGGGGGGGTCTGGCTGAGGGGTGGAGGCCCTGGCGGGGGGGGGGGTGAGCAGAGGGTGAGGCAGGGCCCTGCCATGAGGGGTGCGGGGGGGGGGGTCTGGCTGAGGGGTGGAGGCCCTGGCGGAGGGGGGGTGAGCAGAGGGTGAGGCAGGGCCCTGCCATGAGGGGTGCGGGGGGGGGGGTCTGGCTGAGGGGTGGAGGCCCTGGCGGGGGGGGGGGTGAGCAGAGGGTGAGGCGGGGCCCTGCCATGAGGGGTGCGGGGGGGGGGTCTGGCTGAGGGATGGAGGCCCTGGCGGGGGGGGGGGGTGAGCAGAGGGTGAGGCGGGGCCCTGCCATGAGGGGTGCGGGGGGGGGGGTCTGGCTGAGGGGTGGAGGCCCTGGCGGGGGGGGGTGAGCAGAGGGTGAGGCGGGGCCCTGCCATGAGGGGTGCAGGGGGGGGGTCTGCCTGAGGGGTGGAGGCCCTGGCGGGGGGGGGGGTGAGCAGAGGGTGAGGCAGGGCCCTGCCATGAGGGGTGCGGGGGGGGGGTCTGGCTGAGGGGTGGAGGCCCTGGCGGGGGGGGGGGGTGAGCAGAGGGTGAGGCGGGGCCCTGCCATGAGGGGTGCGGGGGGGGTCTGGCTGAGGGGTGGAGGCCCTGGCGGGGGGGGTGTGAGCAGAGGGTGAGGCGGGGCCCTGCCATGAGGGGTGCGGGGGGGGGGGTCTGGCTGAGGGGTGGAGGCCCTGGCGGGGGGGGTGAGCAGAGGGTGAGGCGGGGCCCTGCCATGAGGGGTGCGGGGGGGGGGGTCTGGCTGAGGGTTGGAGGCCCTGGCGGGGGGGGGGTGAGCAGAGGGTGAGGCGGGGCCCTGCCATGAGGGGTGCAGGGGGGGGGTCTGCCTGAGGGGTGGAGGCCCTGGCGGGGGGGGGGGTGAGCAGAGGGTGAGGCAGGGCCCTGCCATGAGGGGTGCGGGGGGGGGGTCTGGCTGAGGGGTGGAGGCCCTGGCGGGGGGGGGGGGTGAGCAGAGGGTGAGGCGGGGCCCTGCCATGAGGGGTGCGGGGGGGGGGGTCTGGCTGAGGGGTGGAGGCCCTGGCGGGGGGGGGGGGTGAGCAGAGGGTGAGGCGGGGCCCTGCCATGAGGGGTGCGGGGGGGGGGTCTGCCTGAGGGGTGGAGGCCCTGGCGGGGGGCGGGGTGAGCAGAGGGTGAGGCGGGGCCCTGCCATGAGGGGTGCGGGGGGGGGGTCTGGCTGAGGGGTGGAGGCCCTGGCGGGGGGGGGGGTGAGCAGAGGGTGAGGCGGGGCCCTGCCATGAGGGGTGCGGGGGGGGGGTCTGGCTGAGGGGTGGAGGCCCTGGCGGAGGGGGGTGAGCAGAGGGTGAGGCGGGGCCCTGCCATGAGGGGTGCGGGGGGGGGGGGTCTGGCTGAGGGGTGGAGGCCCTGGCGGGGGGGGGGTGAGCAGAGGGTGAGGCGGGGCCCTGCCATGAGGGGTGCAGGGGGGGGTCTGCCTGAGGGGTGGAGGCCCTGGCGGGGGGGGGGGTGAGCAGAGGGTGAGGCAGGGCCCTGCCATGAGGGGTGCGGGGGGGGGGTCTGGCTGAGGGGTGGAGGCCCTGGCGGGGGGGGGGTGAGCAGAGGGTGAGGCGGGGCCCTGCCATGAGGGGTGCAGGGGGGGGGTCTGCCTGAGGGGTGGAGGCCCTGGCGGGGGGGGGGGTGAGCAGAGGGTGAGGCAGGGCCCTGCCATGAGGGGTGCGGGGGGGGGGGGGTCTGGCTGAGGGGT
The DNA here is from genome assembly GCF_052426305.1 of Pelodiscus sinensis. NCBI lineage: Eukaryota > Metazoa > Chordata > Testudines > Trionychidae > Pelodiscus > Pelodiscus sinensis. Next base: position 32,880,303 of record NC_143070.1, read on the forward strand.
GGAGGCCCTGGCGGGGGGGGGGGGGGTGAGCAGAGGGTGAGGCGGGGCCCTGCCATGAGGGGGTGGGGGGGGGGGGGTCTGGCTGAGGGGTGGAGGCCCTGGCGGGGGGGGTGAGCAGAGGGTGAGGCGGGGCCCTGCCATGAGGGGGTGCGGGGGGGGGGTCTGGCTGAGGGGTGGAGGCCCTGGCGGGGGGGGGGGGTGAGCAGAGGGTGAGGCAGGGCCCTGCCATGAGGGGTGCGGGGGGGGGGTCTGGCTGAGGGGTGGAGGCCCTGGCGGAGGGGGGGTGAGCAGAGGGTGAGGCAGGGCCCTGCCATGAGGGGTGCGGGGGGGGGGGTCTGGCTGAGGGGTGGAGGCCCTGGCGGGGGGGGGGGGGTGAGCAGAGGGTGAGGCGGGGCCCCGCCATGAGGGGTGCGGGGGGGGGTCTGGCTGAGGGATGGAGGCCCTGGCGGGGGGGGGGGGTGAGCAGAGGGTGAGGCGGGGCCCTGCCATGAGGGGTGCGGGGGGGGGGGTCTGGCTGAGGGGTGGAGGCCCTGGCGGGGGGGGGGGTGAGCAGAGGGTGAGGCGGGGCCCTGCCATGAGGGGTGCAGGGGGGGGGGTCTGCCTGAGGGGTGGAGGCCCTGGCGGGGGGGGGGGTGAGCAGAGGGTGAGGCAGGGCCCTGCCATGAGGGGTGGGGGGGGGGGGGTCTGGCTGAGGGGTGGAGGCCCTGGCGGGGGGGGGGGGTGAGCAGAGGGTGAGGCGGGGCCCTGCCATGAGGGGTGCGGGGGGGGGGGTCTGCCTGAGGGGTGGAGGCCCTGGCGGGGGGGGGGGGTGAGCAGAGGGTGAGGCGGGGCCCTGCCATGAGGGGTGCGGGGGGGGGGTCTGCCTGAGGGGTGGAGGCCCTGGCGGGGGGGGGGGGTGAGCAGGGGGTGAGGCAGGGCCCTGCCATGAGGGGTGCGGGGGGGGGGGGTCTGGCTGAGGGATGGAGGCCCTGGCGGGGGGGGGGGTGAGCAGAGGGTGAGGCGGGGCCCTGCCATGAGGGGTGGGGGGGGGGGTCTGCCTGAGGGGTGGTGGCCCTGGCGGGGGGGGGGGGTGAGCAGAGGGTGAGGCGGGGCCCTGCCATGAGGGGTGCGGGGGGGGGGGGTCTGGCTGAGGGATGGAGGCCCTGGGGGGGGGGGGGTGAGCAGAGGGTGAGGCAGGGCCCTGCCATGAGGGGTGCGGGGGGGGGGGTCTGGCTGAGGGGTGGAGGCCCTGGCGGGGGGGGGGGTGAGCAGAGGGTGAGGCGGGGCCCTGCCATGAGGGGTGCGGGGGGGGGGGTCTGGCTGAGGGGTGGAGGCCCTGGCGGGGGGGGGGGTGAGCAGAGGGTGAGGCGGGGCCCTGCCATGAAGGGTGCGGGGGGGGGGGGTCTGGCTGAGGGGTGGAGGCCCTGGCGGGGGGGGGGGTGAGCAGAGGGTGAGGCGGGGCCCTGCCATGAGGGGTGCGGGGGGGGGGGTCTGGCTGAGGGGTGCAGGCCCTGGCGGGGGGGGGGTGAGCAGAGGGTGAGGCGGGGCCCTGCCATGAGGGGTGCGGGGGGGGGGTCTGGCTGAGGGCTGGAGGCCCTGGCGGGGGGGGGGTGAGCAGAGGGTGAGGCGGGGCCCTGCCATGAGGGGTGCGGTGGGGGGGGGGGTCTGGCTGAGGGGTGGAGGCCCTGGCGGGGGGGGGGTGAGCAGAGGGTGAGGCGGGGCCCTGCCATGAGGGGTGCGGGGGGTGGGGTCTGGCTGAGGGGTGGAGGCCCTGGCGGGGGGGGGGTGAGCAGAGGGTGAGGAGGGGCCCTGCCATGAGGGGTGCGGGGGGGGGGGTCTGGCTGAGGGCTGGAGGCCCTGGCGGGGGGGGGGTGAGCAGAGGGTGAGGCGGGGCCCTGCCATGAGGGGTGCGGGGGGGGGGGTCTGGCTGAGGGGTGGAGGCCCTGGCGGGGGGGGTGAGCAGAGGGTGAGGCGGGGCCCTGCCATGAGGGGTGCGGGGGGGGGGGTCTGGCTGAGGGGTGGAGGCCCTGGCGGGGGGGGTGAGCAGAGGGTGAGGCAGGGCCCTGCCATGAGGGGTGCGGGGGGGGGGGGTCTGGCTGAGGGGTGGAGGCCCTGGCGGGGGGGGGTGAGCAGAGGGTGAGGCAGGGCCCTGCCATAAGGGGTGCGGGGGGGGGGTCTGGCTGAGGGGTGGAGGCCCTGGCGGGGGGGGTGAGCAGAGGGTGAGGCGGGGCCCTGCCATGAGGGGTGCGGGGGGGGGGGTCTGGCTGAGGGGTGGAGGCCCTGGCGGGGGGGGGTGAGCAGAGGGTGAGGCGGGGCCCTGCCATGAGGGGTGCAGGGGGGGGTCTGGCTGAGGGGTGGAGGCCCTGGCGGGGGGGGTGAGCAGAGGGTGAGGCAGGGCCCTGCCATAAGGGGTGCGGGGGGGGGGTCTGGCTGAGGGGTGCAGGCCCTGGCGGGGGGGGTGTGAGCAGAGGGTGAGGCGGGGCCCTGCCATGAGGGGTGCGGGGGGGGGGGGTCTGGCTGAGGGGTGGAGGCCCTGGCGGGGGGGGGTGAGCAGAGGGTGAGGCGGGGCCCTGCCATGAGGGGTGCAGGGGGGGGTCTGGCTGAGGGGTGCAGGCCCTGGGGGGGGGGGGGTGAGCAGAGGGTGAGGCGGGGCCCTGCCATGAGGGGTGCGGGGGGGGGGGGTCTGGCTGAGGGGTGGAGGCCCTGGCCGGGGGGGGGGGGTGAGCAGAGGGTGAGGCGGGGCCCTGCCATGAGGGGTGCGGGGGTGGGGTCTGGCTGAGGGGTGGAGGCCCTGGCGGGGGGGGGTGAGCAGAGGGTGAGGCGGGGCCCTGCCATGAGGGGTGCGGGGGGGGGGGTCTGGCTGAGGGGTGGAGGCCCTGGCGGGGGGGGGGTGAGCAGAGGGTGAGGCGGGGCCCTGCCATGAGGGGTGCGGGGGGGGGGGGTCTGGCTGAGGGGTGGAGGCCCTGGCGGGGGGGGGGGTGAGCAGAGGGTGAGGCGGGGCCCTGCCATGAGGGGTGGGGGGGGGGGTCTGGCTGAGGGCTGGAGGCCCTGGCGGGGGGGGGGGTGAGCAGAGGGTGAGGCGGGGCCCTGCCATGAGGGGTGCGGGGGGGGGGGGGTCTGGCTGAGGGGTGGAGGCCCTGGCGGGGGGGGTGAGCAGAGGGTGAGGCGGGGCCCTGCCATGAGGGGTGCGGGGGGGGGGTCTGGCTGAGGGGTGGAGGCCCTGGCGGGGGGGGTGAGCAGAGGGTGAGGCGGGGCCCTGCCATGAGGGGTGCAGGGGGGGGGTCTGCCTGAGGGGTGGAGGCCCTGGCGGGGGGGGGGTGAGCAGAGGGTGAGGCAGGGCCCTGCCATGAGGGGTGCGGGGGGGGGGGTCTGGCTGAGGGGTGGAGGCCCTGGCGGGGGGGGGGGGGTGAGCAGAGGGTGAGGCGGGGCCCTGCCATGAGGGGTGCGGGGGGGGGTCTGCCTGAGGGGTGGAGGCCCTGGCGGGGGGGGGGGGGTGAGCAGAGGGTGAGGCGGGGCCCTGCCATGAGGGGTGCGGGGGGGGGGGTCTGCCTGACGGGTGGAGGCCCTGGCGGGGGGGGGGTGAGCAGAGGGTGAGGCAGGGCCCTGCCATGAGGGGTGCGGGGGGGGGGGGTCTGGCTGAGGGATGGAGGCCCTGGCGGGGGGGGGGGGGTGAGCAGAGGGTGAGGCGGGGCCCTGCCATGAGGGGTGCGGGGGGGGGGGTCTGGCTGAGGGGTGGAGGCCCTGGCGGGGGGGGTGAGCAGAGGGTGAGGCGGGGCCCTGCCATGAGGGGTGCAGGGGGGGGGTCTGCCTGAGGGGTGGAGGCCCTGGCGGGGGGGGGGTGAGCAGAGGGTGAGGCAGGGCCCTGCCATGAGGGGTGCGGGGGGGGGGGTCTGGCTGAGGGGTGGAGGCCCTGGCGGGGGGGGGGGGGTGAGCAGAGGGTGAGGCGGGGCCTTGCCATGAGGGGTGCGGGGGGGGGGTCTGCCTGAGGGGTGGAGGCCCTGGCGGGGGGGGGGGGGTGAGCAGAGGGTGAGGCGGGGCCCTGCCATGAGGGGTGCGGGGGGGGGGGGGGTCTGCCTGAGGGGTGGAGGCCCTGGCGGGGGGGGGGGGTGAGCAGAGGTGAGGCAGGGCCCTGCCATGAGGGGTGCGGGGGGGGGGGGGTCTGGCTGAGGGATGGAGGCCCTGGCGGGGGGGGGGGTGAGCAGAGGGTGAGGCGGGGCCCTGCCATGAGGGGTGCGGGGGGGGGGGTCTGCCTGAGGGGTGGTGGCCCTGGCGGGGGGGGGGGTGAGCAGAGGGTGAGGCGGGGCCCTGCCATGAGGGGTGCGGGGGGGGGGGGGTCTGGCTGAGGGATGGAGGCCCTGGCGGGGGGGGGGGTGAGCAGAGGGTGAGGCAGGGCCCTGCCATGAGGGGTGCGGGGGGGGGGGTCTGGCTGAGGGGTGGAGGCCCTGGCGGGGGGGGGGTGAGCAGAGGGTGAGGCGGGGCCCTGCCATGAGGGGTGCGGGGGGGGGGGGTCTGGCTGAGGGGTGGAGGCCCTGGCGGGGGGGGGGGTGAGCAGAGGGTGAGGCGGGGCCCTGCCATGAAGGGTGCGGGGGGGGGGGTCTGGCTGAGGGGTGGAGGCCCTGGCGGGGGGGGGGGGTGAGCAGAGGGTGAGGCGGGGCCCTGCCATGAGGGGTGCGGGGGGGGGGGTCTGGCTGAGGGTGCAGGCCCTGGCGGGGGGGGGGTGAGCAGAGGGTGAGGCGGGGCCCTGCCATGAGGGGTGCGGGGGGGGGGTCTGGCTGAGGGCTGGAGGCCCTGGCGGGGGGGGGGGGGGTGAGCAGAGGGTGAGGCGGGGCCCTGCCATGAGGGGTGCGGGGGGGGGGGGGGTCTGGCTGAGGGGTGGAGGCCCTGGCGGGGGGGGGTGAGCAGAGGGTGAGGCGGGGCCCTGCCATGAGGGGTGCGGGGGGGGGGGGGGTCTGGCTGAGGGGTGGAGGCCCTGGCGGGGGGGGGGGGTGAGCAGAGGGTGAGGAGGGGCCCTGCCATGAGGGGTGCGGGGGGGGGGGTCTGGCTGAGGGGTGGAGGCCCTGGCGGGGGGGGGTGAGCAGAGGTTGAGGCAGGGCCCTGCCATGAGGGGTGCGGGGGGGGGGGGTCTGGCTGAGGGGTGGAGGCCCTGGCGGGGGGGGTGAGCAGAGGGTGAGGCAGGGCCCTGCCATAAGGGGTGCGGGGGGGGGGTCTGGCTGAGGGGTGGAGGCCCTGGCGGGGGGGGGTGAGCAGAGGGTGAGGCGGGGCCCTGCCATGAGGGGTGCGGGGGGGGGGGGTCTGGCTGAGGGGTGGAGGCCCTGGCGGGGGGGGGTGAGCAGAGGGTGAGGCGGGGCCCTGCCATGAGGGGTGCAGGGGGGGGTCTGGCTGAGGGGTGGAGGCCCTGGCGGGGGGGGTGAGCAGAGGGTGAGGCAGGGCCCTGCCATAAGGGGTGCGGGGGGGGGGGTCTGGCTGAGGGGTGCAGGCCCTGGCGGGGGGGGTGTGAGCAGAGGGTGAGGCGGGGCCCTGCCATGAGGGGTGCGGGGGGGGGGGGTCTGGCTGAGGGGTGGAGGCCCTGGCCGGGGGGGGGGGTGAGCAGAGGGTGAGGCGGGGCCCTGCCATGAGGGGTGCGGGGGTGGGGTCTGGCTGAGGGGTGGAGGCCCTGGCGGGGGGGGGGTGAGCAGAGGGTGAGGCGGGGCCCTGCCATGAGGGGTGCGGGGGGGGGGGGGGCTGAGGGGTGGAGGCCCTGGCGGGGGGGGGGGGTGAGCAGAGGGTGAGGCGGGGCCCTGCCATGAGGGGTGCGGGGGGGGGGTCTGGCTGAGGGGTGGAGGCCCTGGCGGGGGGGGGTGAGCAGAGGGTGAGGCGGGGCCCTGCCATGAGGGGTGCGGGGGGGGGGTCTGGCTGAGGGGTGGAGGCCCTGGCGGGGGGGGGTGAGCAGAGGGTGAGGCGGGGCCCTGCCATGAGGGGTGCGGGGGGGGGGGGTCTGGCTGAGGGGTGGAGGCCCTGGCGGGGGGGGGTGAGCAGAGGGTGAGGCGGGGCCCTGCCATGAGGGGTGCGGGGGGGGGTCTGGCTGAGGGCTGGAGGCCCTGGCGGGGGGGGGGTGAGCAGAGGGTGAGGCGGGGCCCTGCCATGAGGGGTGCGGGGGGGGGGGTCTGGCTGAGGGGTGGAGGCCCTGGCGGGGGGGGTGAGCAGAGGGTGAGGCAGGGCCCTGCCATGAGGGGTGCGGGGGGGGGGGGGTCTGGCTGAGGGGTGGAGGCCCTGGCGGGGGGGGGGTGAGCAGAGGGTGAGGCAGGGCCCTGCCATAAGGGGTGCGGGGGGGGGTCTGGCTGAGGGGTGGAGGCCCTGGCGGGGGGGGGTGAGCAGAGGGTGAGGCGGGGCCCTGCCATGAGGGGTGCGGGGGGGGGGGTCTGGCTGAGGGGTGGAGGCCCTGGCGGGGGGGGTGAGCAGAGGGTGAGGCGGGGCCCTGCCATGAGGGGTGCAGGGGGGGGTCTGGCTGAGGGGTGGAGGCCCTGGCGGGGGGGGTGAGCAGAGGGTGAGGCGGGGCCCTGCCATGAGGGGTGCAGGGGGGGGGTCTGGCTGAGGGGTGGAGGCCCTGGCGGGGGGGGGGTGAGCAGAGGGTGAGGCAGGGCCCTGCCATAAGGGGTGCGGGGGGGGGGTCTGGCTGAGGGTGCAGGCCCTGGCGGGGGGTGTGAGCAGAGGGTGAGGCGGGGCCCTGCCATGAGGGGTGCGGGGGGGGGGGTCTGGCTGAGGGGTGGAGGCCCTGGCGGGGGGGGGTGAGCAGAGGGTGAGGCGGGGCCCTGCCATGAGGGGTGCAGGGGGGGGTCTGGCTGAGGGGTGGAGGCCCTGGCGGGGGGGGGTGAGCAGAGGGTGAGGCGGGGCCCTGCCATGAGGGGTGCAGGGGGGGGGGTCTGGCTGAGGGGTGGAGGCCCTGGCGGGGGGGGGGTGAGCAGAGGGTGAGGCGGGGCCCTGCCATGAAGGGTGCGGGGGGGGGTGTCTGGCTGAGGGGTGGAGGCCCTGGCGGGGGGGGGGTGAGCAGAGGGTGAGGCGGGGCCCTGCCATGAGGGGTGCGGGGGGGGGTGTCTGGCTGAGGGGTGGAGGCCCTGGCGGGGGGGGGGTGAGCAGAGGGTGAGGCAGGGCCCTGCCATGAGGGGTGCGGGGGGGGGGGGGTCTGGCTGAGGGGTGGAGGCCCTGGCGGGGGGGGGTGAGCAGAGGGTGAGGCGGGGTCCTGCCATGAGGGGTGCAGGGGGGGGGGTCTGGCTGAGGGGTGGAGGCCCTGGCGGGGGGGGGGTGAGCAGAGGGTGAGGCGGGGCCCTGCCATGAGGGGTGCAGGGGGGGGTCTGGCTGAGGGGTGGTGGCCCTGGCGGGGGGGGTGAGCAGAGGGTGAGGCGGGGCCCTGCCATGAGGGGTGCAGGGGGGGGGGTCTGGCTGAGGGGTGGAGGCCCTGGCGGGGGGGGGTGAGCAGAGGCTGAGGCAGGGCCCTGCCATGAGGGGTGCGGGGGGGGGTCTGGCTGAGGGGTGGAGGCCCTGGCGGGGGGGGGGGGTGAGCAGAGGGTGAGGCGGGGCCCTGCCATGAGGGGTGCGGGGGGGGGTCTGGCTGAGGGGTGGAGGCCCTGGCGGGGGGGGGGGGTGAGCAGAGGGTGAGGCAGGGCCCTGCCATGAGGGGTGCAGGGGAGGGGGTCTGGCTGAGGGGTGGAGGCCCTGGCGGGGGGGGGGGGTGAGCAGAGGGTGAGGCAGGGCCCTGCCATGAGGGGTGCAGGGGGGGGGGTCTGGCTGAGGGGTGGAGGCCCTGGCGGGGGGGGGGGGTGAGCAGAGGGTGAGGCGGGGCCCTGCCATGAGGGGTGCGGGGGGGGGTCTGGCTGAGGGGTGGAGGCCCTGGCGGGGGGGGGGTGAGCAGAGGGTGAGGCAGGGCCCTGCCATGAGGGGTGCAGGGGGGGGGGTCTGGCTGAGGGGTGGGGGGGGGGGTGAGCAGAGGGTGAGGCGGGGCCCTGCCATGAGGGGTGCGGGGGGTCTGCCTGAGGGGTGGAGGCCCTGGCGGGGGGGGGGAGAGCAGAGGGTGAGGCGGGGCCCTGCCATGAGGGGTGCAGGGGGTCTGGCTGAGGGGTGGAGGCCCTGGCGGGGGGGGGGTGAGCAGAGGGTGAGGCGGGGCCCTGCCATGAGGGGTGCGGGGGGGGGGGGGTCTGGCTGAGGGGTGGAGGCCCTGGCGGGGGGGTGAGCAGAGGGTGAGGCGGGGCCCTGCCATGAGGGGTGCGGGGGGGTCCGGCTGAGGGGTGGAGGCCCTGGCGGGGGGGTGAGCAGAGGGTGAGGCGGGGCCCTGCCATGAGGGGTGCGGGGGGGGTCTGGCTGAGGGGTGGAGGCCCTGGCGGGGGGGGTGAGCAGAGGGTGAGGCGGGGCCCTGCCATGAGGGGTGCGGGGGGGGGTCTGGCTGAGGGGTGGAGGCCCTGGCGGGGGGGGGTGAGCAGAGGGGTGGGGGGGGGGGCCCTGCCATGAGGGGTGCGGGGGGGGTCTGGCTGAGGTGTGGAGGCCCCGGGCGGGGGGGGTGAGCAGAGGGTGAGGCGGGGCCCTGCCATGAGGGGTGCGGGGGGTACCTGGCTGAGGGGTGGAGGCCCTGGCGGGGGGGGGGTGAGCAGAGGGTGAGGCGGGGCCCTGCCATGAGGGGTGCGGGGGGGGGGGTCTGGCTGAGGGGTGGAGGCCCTGGCGGGCGGGGGGGTGAGCAGAGGGTGAGGCGGGGCCCTGCCATGAGGGGTGCGGGGGGGGGGGGGGGGTCTGGCCAGAGGGGGAGGGCCCCGGGGCGGGGGGGGGGGGGTGAGCAGAGGGTGAGGCAGGGCCCTGCCATGAGGGGTGCAGGGGGGTCTGGCTGAGGGTGCAGGGCCCTGGCGGGGGGGGGTGAGCAGAGGGAGAGGCAGGGCCCTGCCATGAGGGGTGCGGGGGGTCTGGCTGAGGGTGCAGGCCCGGCGGGGGGGGGTGAGCAGAGGGTGAGGCAGGGCCCTGCCATGAGGGGTGCGGGGGGGGTCTGGCTGAGGGGTGGAGGCCCTGGCGGGGGGGGTGAGCAGAGGGTGAGGCGGGGCCCTGCCATGAGGGGTGGGGGGGGGCCTGGCTGAGGGGTGGAGGCCCTGGCGGGGGGGGGTGAGCAGAGGGTGAGGCGGGGCCCTGCCATGAGGGGTGCGGGGGGGGGTCTGGCTGAGGGGTGGAGGCCCTGGCGGGGGGGGGTGAGCAGAGGGTGAGGCAGGGCCCTGCCATGAGGGGTGCGGCGGGGGGCTGGGCTGAGGGGTGGAGGCCCTGGCGGGGGGGGCAGCAGAGGGTGAGGCGGGGCCCTGCCATGAGGGGTGCGGGGGGGGGTCTGGCTGAGGGGTGGAGGCCCTGGCGGGGGGGGTGAGCAGAGGGTGAGGCGGGGCCCTGCCATGAGGGGCAGGGGGGGTCTGGCTGAGGGGTGCAGGCCCTGGCGGGGGGGGGGTGAGCAGAGGGTGAGGCAGGGCCCTGCCATGAGGGGTGCGGGGGGGGGGTCTGGCTGAGGGGTGGAGGCCCTGGGGGGGGGGGGGGTGAGCAGAGGGTGAGGCGGGGCCCTGCCATGAGGGGTGCGGGGGGGGTCTGGCTGAGGGGTGGAGGCCCTGGCGGGGGGGGGGTGAGCAGAGGGTGAGGCGGGGCCCTGCCATGAGGGGTGCGGGGGGGGTCTGGCTGAGGGGTGGAGGCCCTGGCGGGGGGGGTGAGCAGAGGGTGAGGCGGGGCCCTGCCATGAGGGGTGCGGGGGGGGTCTGGCTGAGGGGTGGAGGCCCTGGCGGGGGGGGGTGAGCAGAGGGTGAGGCAGGGCCCTGCCATGAGGGGTGCAGGGGGGTCTGCCTGAGGGGTGGAGGCCCTGGCGGGGGGGGGGAGCAGAGGGTGAGGCGGGGCCCTGCCATGAGGGGTGCGGGGGGGGGGGGTCTGGCTGAGGGGTGGAGGCCCTGGCGGGGGGGGGGGGGGTGAGCAGAGGGTGAGGCGGGGCCCTGCCATGAGGGGTGCGGGGTGTGGGCTGAGGGCTGGAGGCCCTGGCGGGGGGGGGGGGTGAGCAGAGGGTGAGGCGGGGCCCTGCCATGAGGGGTGCGGGGGGGGGTCTGGCTGAGGGGTGGAGGCCCTGGCGGGGCGGGGTGAGCAGAGGGTGAGGCGGGGCCCTGCCATGAGGGGTGCGGGGGGGGGGGTCTGGGCTGAGGGGTGGAGGCCCTGGCGGGGTGAGCAGAGGGTGAGGCGGGGCCCCTGCCGCGAGGGTGCGGGGGGGGGGGTCTGGCTGAGGGCGGAGGCCCTGGCGGGGGGGGGTGAGCAGAGGGTGAGGCGGGGCCCTGCCATGAGGGGTGCGGGGGGGGTCTGGCTGGGGGTGGAGGCCCTGGCGGGGGGGTGAGCAGAGGGTGAGGCGGGGCCCTGCCATGAGGGGTGCGGGGGGGGTCTGGCTGAGGGGTGGAGGCCCTGGCGGGGGGGGGTGAGCAGAGGGTGAGGCGGGGCCCTGCCATGAGGGGTGGGGGGGGGGTCTGGCTGAGGGGTGGAGGCCCTGGCGGGGGGGGGAGCAGAGGGTGAGGCGGGGCCCTGCCATAAGGGGTGGGGGGGGGGGGGTCTGGCTGAGGGGTGGAGGCCCTGGCGGGGGGGGTGAGCAGAGGGTGAGGCGGGGCCCTGCCATGAGGGGTGCGGGGGGGGGGGGGGTCTGGCTGAGGGGTGGAGGCCCTGGCGGGGGGGGGGGGTGAGCAGAGGGTGAGGCGGGGCCCTGCCATGAGGGGTGGGGGGGGGGGTCTGGCTGAGGGGTGGAGGCCCTGGCGGGGGGGGTGAGCAGAGGGTGAGGCAGGGCCCTGCCATGAGGGGTGCGGGGGGGGGGGTCTGGCTGAGGGGTGGAGGCCCTGGCGGGGGGGTGAGCAGAGGGTGAGGCGGGGCCCTGCCATGAGGGGTGCGGGGGGGGTCTGGCTGAGGGGTGGAGGCCCTGGCGGGGTCTGGCGGGGGGGTGAGCAGAGGGTGGAGAGGGGCCCTGCCATGAGGGGTGCGGGGGGGGGGGGGGGGTGGCTGAGGGGTGGAGGCCCTGGCGGGGGGGGTGAGCAGAGGGTGAGGCGGGGCCCTGCCATGAGGGGTGCGGGGGGGGTCTGGCTGAGGGGTGGAGGCCCTGGCGGGGGGGGGGTGAGCAGAGGGTGAGGCGGGGCCCTGCCATGAGGGGTGCGGGGGGGGGGGGTCTGGCTGAGGGGTGGAGGCCCTGGGGGGGGGGGTGAGCAGAGGGTGAGGCGGGGCCCTGCCATGAGGGGTGCGGGGGGGGGGGGTCTGGCTGAGGGGTGGAGGCCCTGGCGGGGGGGGTGAGCAGAGGGTGAGGCAGGGCCCTGCCATAAGGGGTGGGGGGGGGTCTGGCTGAGGGGTGGAGGCCCTGGCGGGGGGGGGGTGAGCAGAGGGTGAGGCGGGGCCCTGCCATGAGGGGTGCGGGGGGGGGGGTCTGGCTGAGGGGTGGAGGCCCTGGCGGGGGGGGTGAGCAGAGGGTGAGGCGGGGCCCTGCCATGAGGGGTGCGGGGGGGTCTGGCGGAGGGGTGGAGGCCGGGGCGGGGGGGGGGCGAGCGGAGGGTGAGGCAGGGCCCTGCCATGAGGGGTGCGGGGGGGGTCTGGCTGAGGGGTGCATGCCCCCTGGCGGGGGGGGGAGCAGAGGGTGAGGCGGGGCCCTGCCATGAGGGGTGCGGGGGGGGGGGGTCTGGCTGGTGGGTGGTGAGGGGTGCAGGGGGGGGGCTGGGGGTGGGGGTGGAGCAGAGGGTGAGGCGGGGCCCTGCCACAGGGGGGGGGTGCGGGGGGCCCTGCTGAGGGGGTGCAGGCCCTGGCCGGGGGGGTGGGGGGGGTGAGCAGAGGGTGAGGCGGGGCCCTGCCATGAGGGGTGCGGGGGGGGGGGGTCTGGCTGGGAGGGGTGGGAGCCCTGGCCGGGGGGGGGTGAGCAGAGGGTGAGGCGGGGCCCTGCCATGAGGGGTGCGGGGGGTGGGGTCTGGCTGGAGGGGTGGAGGGCCCTGGCGGGGGGGGTGAGCAGAGGGTGAGGCGGGGCCCTGCCATGAGGGGTGGGGGGGGGGGGTCTGGCTGAGGGGTGGAGGCCCTGGCGGGGGGGGTGAGCAGAGGGTGAGGCGGGGCCCTGCCATGAGGGGTGCGGGGGGGGGTCTGGCTGAGGGTGGAGGCCCCTGGCGGGGGTGAGCAGAGGGTGAGGCGGGGCCCTGCCATGAGGGGTGCGGGGGGGGCTGGCTGGAGCGCTGGAGGCTCCTGGCGGGGGGGTGAGCAGAGGGTGAGGCGGGGCCCTGCCATGAGGGGGGGGGGGGGTCTGGCTGAGGGGTGGAGGCCCTGGCGGGGGGGGGGGGGAGCAGAGGGTGAGGCGGGGCCCTGCCATGAGGGGCGGGGGGTCTGCCTGAGGGGTGGAGGCCCTGGCGGGGGGGGGGAGCAGAGGGTGAGGCGGGGCCCTGCCATGAGGGGTGGGGGGGGGTCTGCCTGAGGGGTGGAGGCCCTGGCGGGGGGGGGGTGAGCAGAGGGTGAGGCAGGGCCCTGCCATGAGGGGCGGGGGGGGGTCTGGCTGAGGGGATGGAGGCCCTGGCGGGGGGGGGGGGGGTGAGCAGAGGGTGAGGCGGGGCCCTGCCATGAGGGGTGCGGGGGGGGGCTGCCTGAGGGGTGGTGGCCCTGGCGGGGGGGGGGGGTGAGCAGAGGAAGGGGCCCGCGCGAGGGGTGCGGGGGGGGGTCTGGCTGAGGGATGGAGAGCCCTGGCGGGGGGGGGGGTGAGCAGAGGGTGAGGCAGGGCCCTGCCATGAGGGGGTGCGGGGGGGGGGGTCTGCTGAGGGGTGAGGCACTGGCTGGGGGGGGGGGGGGTGAGCAGAGGGTGAGGCGGGGCCCTGCCATGAGGGGTGCGGGGGGGGGTCTGGCTGAGGGGTGGAGGCCCTGGCGGGGGGGGGGGGGGTGAGCAGAGGGTGAGGCGGGGCCCTGCCATGAAGGGTGCGGGGGGGGGGTCTGGCTGAGGGGTGGAGGCCCTGGCGGGGGGGGGGGTGAGCAGAGGGTGAGGCGGGGCCCTGCCATGAGGGGTGGGGGGGGGGGGGGGTCTGGCTGAGGTGAGGCCCTGGCGGGGGGGTGAGCAGAGGGTGAGGCGGGGCCCTGCCATGAGGGGTGGGGGGGGGGGTCTGGCTGAGGTGGGTGGGGAGCCCTCTGGCGGGGCAGCAGAGGGTGAGGCGGGGCCCTGCCATGAGGGGTGCTGGGGGGGGTCTGGCTGAGGGGTGGAGGCCCTGGCGGGGGCAGCAGCAGAGGGTGAGGCGGGGCCCTGCCATGAGGGGTGCGGGGGGGGTCTGGCTGAGGGGTGGAGGCCCTGGCGGGGGGGGGAGCAGAGGGTGAGGGAGGGGCCCTGCCATGAGGGGTGCGGGGGGGGGTCTGGCTGGAGGGGCTGGAGGCCCTGGCGGGGGGGGTGAGCAGAGGGTGAGGCGGGGCCCTGCCATGAGGGGTGGGGGGGGGGTCTGGCTGAGGGGTGGAGGCCCTGGCGGGGGGGGTGAGCAGAGGGTGAGGCGGGGCCCTGCCATGAGGGGTGCGGGGGGGGGGTCTGGCTGAGGGGTGGAGGCCCTGGCGGGGGGTGAGCAGAGGGTGAGGCAGGGCCCTGCCATGAGGGGTGGGGGGGGGGTCTGGCTGAGGGGTGGAGGCCCTGGCGGGGGGGGCAGGGAGCAGAGGGTGAGGCAGGGCCCTGCCATAAGGGGTGCGGGGGGGGGTCTGGCTGAGGGGTGGAGGCCCTGGCGGGGGGGGCAGCAGAGGGTGAGGCGGGGCCCTGCCATGAGGGGTGCGGGGGGGGGGGGGGTCTGGCTGAGGGGTGGAGGCCCTGGCGGGGGGGGGTGAGCAGAGGGTGAGGCGGGGCCCTGCCATGAGGGGTGCAGGGGGTCTGGCTGAGGGGTGGAGGCCCTGGCGGGGGGGGGTGAGCAGAGGGGTGAGGCAGGGCCCTGCCATAAGGGGTGCGGGGGGGGGTCTGGGCTGAGGGGTGCAGGCCCTGGCGGGGGTGTGAGCAGAGGGTGAGGCGGGGCCCTGCCATGAGGGGTGCGGGGGGGGGGTCTGGCTGAGGGGTGGAGGCCCTGGCGGGGGGGGGGTGAGCAGAGGGTGAGGCGGGGCCCTGCCATGAGGGGTGCAGGGGGGTCTGGCTGAGGGGTGCAGGGCCTGGCCGGGGGGGGGGGGAGCAGAGGGTGAGGCGGGGCCCTGCCATGAGGGGTGCGGGGGGGGTCTGGCTGAGGGGTGGAGGCCCTGGCCGGGGGGGGGGGTGAGCAGAGGGTGAGGCGGGGCCCTGCCATGAGGGGTGCGGGGGTGGGGTCTGGCTGAGGGGTGGAGGCCCTGGCGGGGGGGGGGGGGGGTGAGCAGAGGGTGAGGCGGGGCCCTGCCATGAGGGGTGCGGGGGGGGTCTGGCTGAGGGGTGGAGGCCCTGGCGGGGGGGGGCAGGCAGAGGGTGAGGCGGGGCCCTGCCATGAGGGGTGCGGGGGGGGGGGGGGGTCTGGCTGAGGTGGGGAGGCCCTGGCGGGGGGGGGGGGGGTGAGCAGAGGGTGAGGCGGGGCCCTGCCATGAGGGGTGCGGGGGGGGTCTGGCTGAGGGGCTGGAGGCCGGGCGGGGGGGGTGAGCAGAGGGTGAGGCGGGGCCCTGCCATGAGGGGTGGGGGGGGGTCTGGCTGAGGGGTGAGGCCCTGGCGGGGGGGGGTGAGCAGAGGGTGAGGCGGGGCCCTGCCATGAGGGGTGCGGGGGGGGGCTGGCTGAGGGGTGGAGGCCCTGGCGGGGGGGGTGAGCAGAGGGTGAGGCGGGGCCCTGCCATGAGGGGTGCGGGGGGGGGTCTGGCTGAGGGGTGGAGGCCCTGGCGGGGGGGGGGGTGAGCAGAGGGTGAGGCGGGGCCCTGCCATGAGGGGTGCAGGGGGGGGTCTGGCTGAGGGGTGGAGGCCCTGGCGGGGGGGGGTGAGCAGAGGGTGAGGCGGGGCCCTGCCATGAGGGGTGCAGGGGGGGTCTGGCTGGGGGTGGAGGCCCTGGCGGGGGGGGTGAGCAGAGGGTGAGTGCAGGGCCCTGCCATAAGGGGTGCGGGGGGGGGGTCTGGCTGAGGGGTGCAGGCCCTGGCGGGGGGTGTGAGCAGAGGGTGAGGCGGGGCCCTGCCATGAGGGGTGCGGGGGGGGGTCTGGCTGAGGGGTGGAGGCCCTGGCGGGGGGGGTGAGCAGAGGGTGAGGCGGGGCCCTGCCATGAGGGGTGCGGGGGGGGGGTCTGGCTGGGGGTGGAGGCCCTGGCGGGGGGGGGGTGAGCAGAGGGTGAGGCAGGGCCCTGCCATGAGGGGTGCAGGGGGGTCTGGCTGAGGGGTGGAGGCCCTGGCGGGGGGGTGAGCAGAGGGTGAGGCGGGGCCCTGCCATGAGGGGTGCGGGGGGGGGGTGTCTGGCTGAGGGGTGGAGGCCCTGGCGGGGGGGGGTGAGCAGAGGGTGAGGCGGGGCCCTGCCATGAGGGGTGCGGGGGTGTCTGGCTGAGGGGTGGAGGCCCTGGCGGGGGGGGGGGGTGAGCAGAGGGTGAGGCAGGGCCTGCCAGAGGGGTGCGGGGGGGGGGGGTCTGGCTGAGGGGTGGAGGCCCTGGCGGGGGGGGGGGTGAGCAGAGGGTGAGGCGGGGTCCTGCCATGAGGGGTGCAGGGGGGTCTGGCTGAGGGGTGGAGGCCCTGGCGGGGGGGGTGAGCAGAGGGTGAGGCGGGGCCCTGCCATGAGGGGTGCGGGGGGGGGTCTGGCTGAGGTGGGGGGCCCTGGTGGGGGGGGTGAGCAGAGGGTGAGGCGGGGCCCTGCCATGAGGGGCAGCAGGGGGGGGGTCTGGCTGAGGGGTGGAGGCCCTGGCGGGGGGGGGGAGCAGAGGCTGAGGCAGGGCCCTGCCATGAGGGGTGCGGGGGGGGTCTGGCTGAGGGGTGGAGGCCCTGGCGGGGGGGGGGGGGTGAGCAGAGGGTGAGGCGGGGCCCTGCCATGAGGGGTGCGGGGGGGTCCGGCTGAGGGGTGGAGGCCCTGGCGGGGGGGGGGGGGGGTGAGCAGAGGGTGAGGCAGGGCCCTGCCATGAGGGGTGCAGGGGAGGGGTCTGGCTGAGGGGTGGAGGCCCTGGCGGGGGCGGGGGGTGAGCAGAGGGTGAGGCAGGGCCCTGCCATGAGGGGTGCAGGGGGCCCTGGCTGAGGGGTGGGAGCCCCTGGGGGGGGGGGGTGAGCAGAGGGTGAGGCGGGGCCCTGCCATGAGGGGTGCGGGGGGGGTCTGGCTGAGGGGTGAGCCCTGGCGGGCGGGGGTGAGCAGAGGGTGAGGCGGGGCCCTGCCATGAGGGGTGCGGGGGGGGGGGTCTGGCTGAGGGGTGGAGGCCCTGGCGGGGGGGGGGGTGAGCAGAGGGTGAGGCAGGGCCCTGCCATGAGGGGTGCAGGGGGGTCTGGCTGAGGGTGCAGGGCCCTGGCGGGGGGGGGGGGGTGAGCAGAGGGTGAGGCAGGGCCCTGCCATGAGGGGTGCGGGGGGGTCTGGCTGAGGGGTGCAGGCCCTGGCTGGGGGGGGTGAGCAGAGGGTGAGGCAGGGCCCTGCCATGAGGGGTGGGGGGGGGGGGGTCTGGCTGAGGGGTGGTTGTTCTGGCGGGGGGGAGAGCAGAGGGTGAGGCGGGGCCCTGCCATGAGGGGTGCAGGGGGGGGTCTGGCTGAGGGGTGGAGGCCCTGGCGGGGGGGGGGTGAGCAGAGGGTGAGGCGGGGCCCTGCCATGAGGGGTGCGGGGGGGGGGGGGGTCTGGCTGAGGGGTGGAGGCCCTGGCGGGGGGGGTGAGCAGAGGGTGAGGCAGGGCCCTGCCATGAGGGGTGCGGCGGGGGGGTCCGGCTGAGGGGTGGAGGCCCTGGGGGGGGGTGAGCAGAGGGTGAGGCGGGGCCCTGCCATGAGGGGTGCGGGGGGGGGGTCTGGCTGAGGGGTGGAGGCCCTGGCGGGGGGGGGTGAGCAGAGGGTGAGGCGGGGCCCTGCCATGAGGGGCAGGGGGGAGGTCTGGCTGAGGGTGCAGGGCCCTGGCGGGGGGGGGGTGAGGAGAGGGTGAGGCAGGGCCCTGCCATGAGGGGTGCGGGGGGGGGTCTTGCTGGGTTGGGTGGAGGCCCTGGCGGGGGGGGTGAGCAGAGGGTGAGGCGGGGCCCTGCCATGAGGGGTGCGGGGGGGGTCTGGCTGAGGGGTGGAGGCCCTGGCGGGGGGGGTGAGCAGAGGGTGAGGCGGGGCCCTGCCATGAGGGGTGCGGGGGGGGGGGGTCTGGCTGAGGGGTGGAGGCCCTGGCGGGGGGGGTGAGCAGAGGGTGAGGCAGCGCCCTGCCATGAGGGGTGCGGGGGGGGGGTCTGGCTGAGGGGTGGAGGCCCTGGCCGGGGGGGGGGGGCAGCAGGTGAGGCAGGGCCCTGCCATGAGGGGCAGGGGGGGTCTGGCTGAGGGGTGGAGGCCCTGGCGGGGGGGTGACCAGAGGGTGAGGCGGGGCCCTGCCATGAGGGGTGCAGGGGGGGTCTGCCTGAGGGGTGGAGGCCCTGGCGGGGGGGGGGTGAGCAGAGGGTGAGGCGGGGCCCTGCCATGAGGGGTGCGGGGGGGGTCTGGCTGAGGGGTGGAGGCCCTGGCGGGGGGGGGGGTGAGCAGGCAGGGCCCTGCCATGAGGGGTGCAGGGGGGGGTCTGCCTGAGGGGTGGAGGCCCTGGCGGGGGGGGGGGGTGAGCAGAGGGTGAGGCGGGGCCCTGCCATGAGGGGTGCAGGGGGGGGTCTGGCTGAGGGGTGGAGGCCCTGGCGGGGGGGGGTGAGCAGAGGGTGAGGCGGGGCCCTGCCATGAGGGGTGCAGGGGGGGGTCTGGCTGAGGGGTGGAGGCCCTGGCGGGGGGGGGTGAGCAGAGGGTGAGGCAGGGCCCTGCCATAAGGGGTGCGGGGGGGGGGGGTCTGGCTGAGGGTGCAGGCCCTGGCGGGGGGGGTGTGAGCAGAGGGTGAGGCGGGGCCCTGCCATGAGGGGTGCGGGGGGGGGGGGTCTGGCTGAGGGGTGGAGGCCCTGGCGGGGGGGGTGAGCAGAGGGTGAGGCGGGGCCCTGCCATGAGGGGTGCGGGGGGGGGGGTCTGGCTGGGGGGTGGAGGCCCTGGCGGGGGGGGGTGAGCAGAGGGTGAGGCAGGGCCCTGCCATGAGGGGTGCAGGGGGGGGTCTGGCTGAGGGGTGGAGGCCCTGGCGGGGGGGGTGAGCAGAGGGTGAGGCGGGGCCCTGCCATGAGGGGTGCGGGGGGGGGTGTCTGGCTGAGGGGTGGAGGCCCTGGCGGGGGGGGGGGGTGAGCAGAGGGTGAGGCGGGGCCCTGCCATGAGGGGTGCGGGGGGGGGGTGTCTGCCTGAGGGGTGGAGGCCCTGGCGGGGGGGGGGTGAGCAGAGGGTGAGGCAGGGCCCTGCCATGAGGGGTGCGGGGGGGGGGGGGGGTCTGGCTGAGGGGTGGAGGCCCTGGGGGGGGGGGGTGAGCAGAGGGTGAGGCGGGGTCCTGCCATGAGGGGTGCAGGGGGGGGGGGGGTCTGGCTGAGGGGTGGAGGCCCTGGCGGGGGGGGGGTGAGCAGAGGGTGAGGCGGGGCCCTGCCATGAGGGGTGCAGGGGGGGGGTCTGGCTGAGGGGTGGTGGCCCTGGCGGGGGGGGTG
Organism: Pelodiscus sinensis; assembly: GCF_052426305.1. Lineage (NCBI taxonomy): Eukaryota > Metazoa > Chordata > Testudines > Trionychidae > Pelodiscus > Pelodiscus sinensis. The sequence goes on from NC_143070.1 coordinate 32,898,869, forward strand.
AGCAGAGGGTGAGGCGGGGCCCTGCCATGAGGGGTGCAGGGGGGGGGGTCTGGCTGAGGGGTGGAGGCCCTGGCGGGGGGGGGGTGAGCAGAGGCTGAGGCAGGGCCCTGCCATGAGGGGTGCGGGGGGGGGTCTGGCTGAGGGGTGGAGGCCCTGGCGGGGGGGGGGGGGTGAGCAGAGGGTGAGGCGGGGCCCTGCCATGAGGGGTGCGGGGGGGGTCTGGCTGAGGGGTGGAGGCCCTGGCGGGGGGGGGGGGTGAGCAGAGGGTGAGGCAGGGCCCTGCCATGAGGGGTGCAGGGGAGGGGGTCTGGCTGAGGGGTGGAGGCCCTGGCGGGGGGGGGGGTGAGCAGAGGGTGAGGCAGGGCCCTGCCATGAGGGGTGCAGGGGGGGGGGGTCTGGCTGAGGGGTGGAGGCCCTGGCGGGGGGGGGGGTGAGCAGAGGGTGAGGCGGGGCCCTGCCATGAGGGGTGCGGGGGGGGTCTGGCTGAGGGGTGGAGGCCCTGGCGGGGGGGGGTGAGCAGAGGGTGAGGCAGGGCCCTGCCATGAGGGGTGCCGGGGGGGGGTCTGGCTGAGGGGTGGAGGCCCTGGCGGGGGGGGGGTGAGCAGAGGGTGAGGCGGGGCCCTGCCATGAGGGGTGGGGGGGGGGGTCTGGCTGAGGTGTGGAGGCCCTGGCGGGGGGGGGGGTGAGCAGAGGGTGAGGCGGGGCCCTGCCATGAGGGGTGCGGGGGGGGGGGTGTCTGGCTGAGGGGTGGAGGCCCTGGCGGGGGGGGGGGGGGGGTGAGCAGAGGGTGAGGCGGGGCCCTGCCATGAGGGGTGCGGGGGGGGGGTCTGGCTGAGGGGTGGAGGCCCTGGCGGGCGGGGGGGGTGAGCAGAGGGTGAGGCGGGGCCCTGCCATGAGGGGTGCGGGGGGGGGGGTCTGGCTGAGGGGTGGAGGCCCTGGCGGGGGGGGGGGTCAGCAGAGGGTGAGGCAGGGCCCTGCCATGAGGGGTGCAGGGGGGGGTCTGGCTGAGGGGTGCAGGCCCTGGCGGGGGGGGGGTGAGCAGAGGGTGAGGCAGGGCCCTGCCATGAGGGGTGCGGGGGGGGTCTGGCTGAGGGGTGGCAGGCCCTGGCGGGGGGGGGGGTGAGCAGAGGGTGAGGCAGGGCCCTGCCATGAGGGGTGCGGGGGGGGGGTCTGGCTGAGGGGTGAAGGCCCTGGCGGGGGGGGGGTGAGCAGAGGGTGAGGCGGGGCCCTGCCATGAGGGGTGCAGGGGGGGGTCTGGCTGAGGGGTGGAGGCCCTGGCGGGGGGGGGGTGAGCAGAGGGTGAGGCGGGGCCCTGCCATGAGGGGTGCGGGGGGGGGTCTGGCTGAGGGGTGGAGGCCCTGGCGGGGGGGGGGTGAGCAGAGGGTGAGGCAGGGCCCTGCCATGAGGGGTGCGGCGGGGGGGGTCTGGCTGAGGGGTGGAGGCCCTGGCGGGGGGGGGGGTGAGCAGAGGGTGAGGCGGGGCCCTGCCATGAGGGGTGCGGGGGGGGGTCTGGCTGAGGGGTGGAGGCCCTGGCGGGGGGGGGGGTGAGCAGAGGGTGAGGCGGGGCCCTGCCATGAGGGGTGCAGGGGGGGGGGTCTGGCTGAGGGTGCAGGCCCTGGCGGGGGGGGGGGGGTGAGCAGAGGGGTGAGGCAGGGCCCTGCCATGAGGGGTGCGGGGGGGGGGGTCTTGCTGAGGGGTGGAGGCCCTGGCGGGGGGGGGTGAGCAGAGGGTGAGGCGGGGCCCTGCCATGAGGGGTGCGGGGGGGGGGTCTGGCTGAGGGGTGGAGGCCCTGGCGGGGGGGGGGTGAGCAGAGGGTGAGGCGGGGCCCTGCCATGAGGGGTGCGGGGGGGGGGGGTCTGGCTGAGGGGTGGAGGCCCTGGCGGGGGGGGGGGGTGAGCAGAGGGTGAGGCAGCGCCCTGCCATGAGGGGTGCGGGGGGGGGGGTCTGGCTGAGGGGTGGAGGCCCTGGCCGGGGGGGGGGGTGAGCAGAGGGTGAGGCAGGGCCCTGCCATGAGGGGTGCAGGGGGGGGGGTCTGGCTGAGGGGTGGAGGCCCTGGCGGGGGGGGTGAGCAGAGGGTGAGGCGGGGCCCTGCCATGAGGGGTGCAGGGGGGGGTCTGCCTGAGGGGTGGAGGCCCTGGGGGGGGGGGGTGAGCAGAGGGTGAGGCGGGGCCCTGCCATGAGGGGTGCGGGGGGGGGTCTGGCTGAGGGGTGGAGGCCCTGGCGGGGGGGGGGTGAGCAGAGGGTGAGGCAGGGCCCTGCCATGAGGGGTGCAGGGGGGGGTCTGCCTGAGGGGTGGAGGCCCTGGCGGGGGGGGGGGTGAGCAGAGGGTGAGGCGGGGCCCTGCCATGAGGGGTGCGGGGGGGGGGGTCTGGCTGAGGGGTGGAGGCCCTGGCGGGGGGGGGTGAGCAGAGGGTGAGGCGGGGCCCTGCCATGAGGGGTGCGGGGGGGGGGGGTCTGGCTGAGGGGTGGAGGCCCTGGCGGGGGGGGTGAGCAGAGGGTGAGGCGGGGCCCTGCCATGAGGGGTGGGGGGGGGGGGTGTGGCTGAGGGCTGGAGGCCCTGGCGGGGGGGGGGTGAGCAGAGGGTGAGGCGGGGCCCTGCCATGAGGGGTGCGGGGGGGGGGGGTCTGGCTGAGGGGTGGAGGCTCTGGCGGGGGGGGGGGGGTGAGCAGAGGGTGAGGCGGGGCCCTGCCATGAGGGGTGCGGGGGGGGGGTCTGGCTGAGGGGTGGAGGCCCTGGCGGGGGGGGGTGAGCAGAGGGTGAGGCGGGGCCCTGCCATGAGGGGTGCGGGGGGGGGGGGTCTGGCTGAGGGCTGGAGGCCCTGGCGGGGGGGGGGGTGAGCAGAGGGTGAGGCGGGGCCCTGCCATGAGGGGTGCGGGGGGGGGGGTCTGGCTGAGGGGTGGAGGCCCTGGCGGGGGGGGGGGGTGAGCAGAGGGTGAGGCGGGGCCCTGCCATGAGGGGTGCGGGGGGGGGTCTGGCTGAGGGGTGGAGGCCCTGGCGGGGGGGGTGAGCAGAGGGTGAGGCAGGGCCCTGCCATGAGGGGTGCGGGGGGGGGGGTCTGGCTGAGGGGTGGAGGCCCTGGCGGGGGGGGGGTGAGCAGAGGGTGAGGCAGGGCCCTGCCATAAGGGGTGCGGGGGGGGGGTCTGGCTGAGGGGTGGAGGCCCTGGCGGGGGGGGTGAGCAGAGGGTGAGGCGGGGCCCTGCCATGAGGGGTGCAGGGGGGGGTCTGGCTGAGGGGTGGAGGCCCTGGCGGGGGGGGGGGGTGAGCAGAGGGTGAGGCGGGGCCCTGCCATGAGGGGTGCAGGGGGGGGTCTGGCTGAGGGGTGGAGGCCCTGGCGGGGGGGGGGTGAGCAGAGGGTGAGGCGGGGCCCTGCCATGAGGGGTGCAGGGGGGGGGTCTGGCTGAGGGGTGGAGGCCCTGGCGGGGGGGGGGTGAGCAGAGGGTGAGGCAGGGCCCTGCCATAAGGGGTGCGGGGGGGGGGTCTGGCTGAGGGTGCAGGCCCTGGCGGGGGGGGTGTGAGCAGAGGGTGAGGCGGGGCCCTGCCATGAGGGGTGCGGGGGGGGGGGGTCTGGCTGAGGGGTGGAGGCCCTGGCGGGGGGGGGTGAGCAGAGGGTGAGGCGGGGCCCTGCCATGAGGGGTGCAGGGGGGGGTCTGGCTAAGGGGTGGAGGCCCTGGCGGGGGGGGGGGGTGAGCAGAGGGTGAGGCGGGGCCCTGCCATGAGGGGTGCGGGGGGGGGTGTCTGGCTGAGGGGTGGAGGCCCTGGCGGGGGGGGGGTGAGCAGAGGGTGAGGCGGGGCCCTGCCATGAGGGGTGCGGGGGGGGTGTCTGGCTGAGGGGTGGAGGCCCTGGCGGGGGGGGGGGTGAGCAGAGGGTGAGGCAGGGCCCTGCCATGAGGGGTGCACGGGGGGGGGGTCTGGCTGAGGGGTGGAGGCCCTGGCGGGGGGGGGGGTGAGCAGAGGGTGAGGCGGGGCCCTGCCATGAGGGGTGCGGGGGGGGGTCTGGCTGAGGGGTGGAGGCCCTGGCGGGGGGGGGGGTGAGCAGAGGGTGAGGCAGGGCCCTGCCATGAGGGGTGCAGGGGGGGGGGTCTGGCTGAGGGGTGGAGGCCCTGGCGGGGGGGGGGGTGAGCAGAGGGTGAGGCGGGGCCCTGCCATGAGGGGTGCGGGGGGGGTCTGCCTGAGGGGTGGAGGCCCTGGCGGGGGGGGGGGTGAGCAGAGGGTGAGGCGGGGCCCTGCCATGAGGGGTGCGGGGGGGGGGGTCTGGCTGAGGGGTGGAGGCCCTGGCGGGGGGGGGGGGGTGAGCAGAGGGTGAGGCAGGGCCCTGCCATGAGGGGTGCGGGGGGGGGGGTCTGGCTGAGGGGTGGAGGCCCTGGCGGGGGGGGGGGGTGAGCAGAGGGTGAGGCGGGGCCCTGCCATGAGGGGTGCGGGGGGGGGGTCTGCCTGAGGGGTGGAGGCCCTGGCGGGGGGGGGGGGTGAGCAGAGGGTGAGGCAGGGCCCTGCCATGAGGGGTGCGGGGGGGGGGTCTGGCTGAGGGGTGGAGGCCCTGGCGGGGGGGGGGGTGAGCAGAGGGTGAGGCAGGGCCCTGCCATGAGGGGTGCGGGGGGGGGTCTGGCTGAGGGGTGGAGGCCCTGGCGGGGGGGGGGGGTGAGCAGAGGGTGAGGCAGGGCCCTGCCATGAGGGGTGGGGGGGGGGGTCTGCCTGAGGGGTGGAGGCCCTGGCGGGGGGGGGGGTGAGCAGAGGGTGAGGCAGGGCCCTGCCATGAGGGGTGCGGGGGGGGGGGGGTCTGGCTGAGGGATGGAGGCCCTGGCGGGGGGGGGGTGAGAAGAGGGTGAGGCGGCGCCCTGCCATGAGGGGTGCGGGGGGGGGGGGGGTCTGCCTGAGGGGTGGTGGCCCTGGCGGGGGGGGGGGGTGAGCAGAGGGTGAGGCGGGGCCCTGCCATGAGGGGTGCGGGGGGGGGGGGTCTGGCTGAGGGATGGAGGCCCTGGCGGGGGGGGGGGGGGGTGAGCAGAGGGGTGAGGCAGGGCCCTGCCATGAGGGGTGCGGGGGGGGGGGTCTGGCTGAGGGGTGGAGGCCCTGGCGGGCGGGGGGGGTGAGCAGAGGGTGAGGCGGGGCCCTGCCATGAGGGGTGCGGGGGGGGGGGTCTGGCTGAGGGGTGGAGGCCCTGGCGGGGGGGGGGGTGAGCAGAGGGTGAGGCGGGGCCCTGCCATGAGGGGTGCGGGGGGGGGGGGTCTGGCTGAGGGGTGGAGGCCCTGGCGGGGGGGGGGGGTGAGCAGAGGGTGAGGCGGGGCCCTGCCATGAGGGGTGCGGGGGGGGGGGGTCTGGCTGAGGGGTGCAGGCCCTGGCGGGGGGGGGGTGAGCAGAGGGTGAGGCGGGGCCCTGCCATGAGGGGTGCGGGGCGGGGGTCTGGCTGAGGGCTGGAGGCCCTGGCGGGGGGGGGGTGAGCAGAGGGTGAGGCGGGGCCCTGCCATGAGGGGTGCGGGGGGGGGGGGGTCTGGCTGAGGGGTGGAGGCCCTGGCGGGGGGGGGTGAGCAGAGGGTGAGGCGGGGCCCTGCCATGAGGGGTGCGGGGGGGGGGGGTCTGGCTGAGGGGTGGAGGCCCTGGCGGGGGGGGGGGTGAGCAGAGGGTGAGGCGGGGCCCTGCCATGAGGGGTGCGGGGGGGGGGTCTGGCTGAGGGCTGGAGGCCCTGGCGGGGGGGGGGGTGAGCAGAGGGTGAGGCGGGGCCCTGCCATGAGGGGTGCGGGGGGGGGGGGTCTGGCTGAGGGGTGGAGGCCCTGGCGGGGGGGGGTGAGCAGAGGGTGAGGCGGGGCCCTGCCATGAGGGGTGCGGGGGGGGGGGTCTGGCTGAGGGGTGGAGGCCCTGGCGGGGGGGGGTGAGCAGAGGGTGAGGCAGGGCCCTGCCATGAGGGGTGCGGGGGGGGGGGTCTGGCTGAGGGGTGGAGGCCCTGGCGGGGGGGGTGAGCAGAGGGTGAGGCAGGGCCCTGCCATAAGGGGTGCGGGGGGGGGGGGTCTGGCTGAGGGGTGGAGGCCCTGGGGGGGGGGGTGAGCAGAGGGTGAGGCGGGGCCCTGCCATGAGGGGTGCGGGGGGGGGGGGTCTGGCTGAGGGGTGGAGGCCCTGGCGGGGGGGGTGAGCAGAGGGTGAGGCGGGGCCCTGCCATGAGGGGTGCGGGGGGGGGGGGTCTGGCTGAGGGGTGGAGGCCCTGGCGGGGGGGGGGTGAGCAGAGGGTGAGGCGGGGCCCTGCCATGAGGGGTGCAGGGGGGTCTTGGCTAAGGGGTGGAGGCCCTGGCGGGGGGGGGGTGAGCAGAGGGTGAGGCGGGGCCCTGCCATGAGGGGTGCGGGGGGGGGTGTCTGGCTGAGGGGTGGAGGCCCTGGCGGGGGGGGGGGGGGTGAGCAGAGGGTGAGGCGGGGCCCTGCCATGAGGGGTGCGGGGGGGGGGTGTCTGGCTGAGGGGTGGAGGCCCTGGCGGGGGGGGGTGAGCAGAGGGTGAGGCAGGGCCCTGCCATGAGGGGTGCACGGGGGGGGGTCTGGCTGAGGGGTGGGGGCCCTGGCGGGGGGGGGGGGTGAGCAGAGGGTGAGGCGGGGCCCTGCCATGAGGGGTGCGGGGGGGGTCTGGCTGAGGGGTGGAGGCCCTGGCGGGGGGGGGGTGAGCAGAGGGTGAGGCAGGGCCCTGCCATGAGGGGTGCAGGGGGGGGGTCTGGCTGAGGGGTGGAGGCCCTGGCGGGGGGGGGGGTGAGCAGAGGGTGAGGCGGGGCCCTGCCATGAGGGGTGCGGGGGGGGTCTGCCTGAGGGGTGGAGGCCCTGGCGGGGGGGGGGGTGAGCAGAGGGTGAGGCGGGGCCCTGCCATGAGGGGTGCGGGGGGGGCTCTGGCTGAGGGGTGGAGGCCCTGGCGGGGGGGGGGGGGTGAGCAGAGGGTGAGGCGGGGCCCTGCCATGAGGGGTGCGGGGGGGGTCTGCCTGAGGGGTGGAGGCCCTGGGGGGGGGGGGTGAGCAGAGGGTGAGGCGGGGCCCTGCCATGAGGGGTGCGGGGGGGGGTCTGGCTGAGGGGTGGAGGCCCTGGCGGGGGGGGGGGTGAGCAGAGGGTGAGGCAGGGCCCTGCCATGAGGGGTGCGGGGGGGGGTCTGGCTGAGGGGTGGAGGCCCTGGCGGGGGGGGGGGGTGAGCAGAGGGTGAGGCAGGGCCCTGCCATGAGGGGTGCGGGGGGGGTCTGGCTGAGGGGTGGAGGCCCTGGCGGGGGGGGGGGTGAGCAGAGGGTGAGGCGGGGCCCTGCCATGAGGGGTGCGGGGGGGGGGTCTGGCTGAGGGGTGGAGGCCCTGGCGGGGGGGGGGGGGTGAGCAGAGGGTGAGGCAGGGCCCTGCCATGAGGGGTGCAGGGGGGGGGGGTCTGGCTGAGGGGTGGAGGCCCTGGCGGGGGGGGGGGGGTGAGCAGAGGGTGAGGCGGGGCCCTGCCATGAGGGGTGCGGGGGGGGTCTGCCTGAGGGGTGGAGGCCCTGGCGGGGGGGGGGGTGAGCAGAGGGTGAGGCGGGGCCCTGCCATGAGGGGTGCGGGGGGGGGTCTGGCTGAGGGGTGGAGGCCCTGGCGGGGGGGGGGGTGAGCAGAGGGTGAGGCAGGGCCCTGCCATGAGGGGTGCGGGGGGGGGGGGGTCTGGCTGAGGGGTGGAGGCCCTGGCGGGGGGGGGGGGGGGGTGAGCAGAGGGTGAGGCGGGGCCCTGCCATGAGGGGTGCGGGGGGGGGGGTCTGCCTGAGGGGTGGAGGCCCTGGCGGGGGGGGGGGGTGAGCAGAGGGTGAGGCAGGGCCCTGCCATGAGGGGTGCGGGGGGGGGTCTGGCTGAGGGGTGGAGGCCCTGGCGGGGGGGGGGGTGAGCAGAGGGTGAGGCAGGGCCCTGCCATGAGGGGTGCGGGGGGGGTCTGGCTGAGGGGTGGAGGCCCTGGCGGGGGGGGGGGGTGAGCAGAGGGTGAGGCGGCGCCCTGCCATGAGGGGTGCGGGGGGGGGGGGGGGGGGTCTGCCTGAGGGGTGGTGGCCCTGGCGGGGGGGGGGGTGAGCAGAGGGTGAGGCGGGGCCCTGCCATGAGGGGTGCGGGGGGGGGGGGGGTCTGGCTGAGGGATGGAGGCCCTGGCGGGGGGGGGGGGGTGAGCAGAGGGTGAGGCAGGGCCCTGCCATGAGGGGTGCGGGGGGGGGGTCTGGCTGAGGGGTGGAGGCCCTGGCGGGGGGGGGGGGTGAGCAGAGGGTGAGGCGGGGCCCTGCCATGAGGGGTGCGGGGGGGGGGTCTGGCTGAGGGGTGGAGGCCCTGGCGGGGGGGGGGTGAGCAGAGGGTGAGGCGGGGCCCTGCCATGAGGGGTGCGGGGGGGGGGGTCTGGCTGAGGGGTGGAGGCCCTGGCGGGGGGGGGGGGGTGAGCAGAGGGTGAGGCGGGGCCCTGCCATGAGGGGTGCGGGGGGGGGGGGTCTGGCTGAGGGGTGCAGGCCCTGGCGGGGGGGGGGGGGTGAGCAGAGGGTGAGGCGGGGCCCTGCCATGAGGGGTGCGGGGGGGGGGGTCTGGCTGAGGGCTGGAGGCCCTGGCGGGGGGGGGGTGAGCAGAGGGTGAGGCGGGGCCCTGCCATGAGGGGTGCGGGGGGGGGGTCTGGCTGAGGGGTGGAGGCCCTGGCGGGGGGGGTGAGCAGAGGGTGAGGCGGGGCCCTGCCATGAGGGGTGCGGGGGGGGGGGGTCTGGCTGAGGGGTGGAGGCCCTGGCGGGGGGGGGGGTGAGCAGAGGGTGAGGCGGGGCCCTGCCATGAGGGGTGCGGGGGGGGGGTCTGGCTGAGGGCTGGAGGCCCTGGCGGGGGGGGGTGAGCAGAGGGTGAGGCGGGGCCCTGCCATGAGGGGTGCGGGGGGGGGGGGGTCTGGCTGAGGGGTGGAGGCCCTGGCGGGGGGGGGGTGAGCAGAGGGTGAGGCGGGGCCCTGCCATGAGGGGTGCGGGGGGGGGGGGTCTGGCTGAGGGGTGGAGGCCCTGGCGGGGGGGGTGAGCAGAGGGTGAGGCAGGGCCCTGCCATGAGGGGTGCGGGGGGGGGGGGTCTGGCTGAGGGGTGGAGGCCCTGGCGGGGGGGGGGTGAGCAGAGGGTGAGGCAGGGCCCTGCCATAAGGGGTGCGGGGGGGGGGGTCTGGCTGAGGGGTGGAGGCCCTGGCGGGGGGGGTGAGCAGAGGGTGAGGCGGGGCCCTGCCATGAGGGGTGCGGGGGGGGGGGTCTGGCTGAGGGGTGGAGGCCCTGGCGGGGGGGGGGTGAGCAGAGGGTGAGGCGGGGCCCTGCCATGAGGGGTGCAGGGGGGGGGTCTGGCTGAGGGGTGGAGGCCCTGGCGGGGGGGGTGAGCAGAGGGTGAGGCAGGGCCCTGCCATAAGGGGTGCGGGGGGGGGGTCTGGCTGAGGGGTGCAGGCCCTGGGGGGGGGGTGTGAGCAGAGGGTGAGGCGGGGCCCTGCCATGAGGGGTGCGGGGGGGGGGGGTCTGGCTGAGGGGTGGAGGCCCTGGCGGGGGGGGGGTGAGCAGAGGGTGAGGCGGGGCCCTGCCATGAGGGGTGCAGGGGGGGGTCTGGCTGAGGGGTGCAGGCCCTGGCCGGGGGGGGGGGTGAGCAGAGGGTGAGGCGGGGCCCTGCCATGAGGGGTGCGGGGGGGGGGGTCTGGCTGAGGGGTGGAGGCCCTGGCCGGGGGGGGGGTGAGCAGAGGGTGAGGCGGGGCCCTGCCATGAGGGGTGCGGGGGTGGGGTCTGGCTGAGGGGTGGAGGCCCTGGCGGGGAGGGGGTGAGCAGAGGGTGAGGCGGGGCCCTGCCATGAGGGGTGCGGGGGGGGGGGGTCTGGCTGAGGGGTGGAGGCCCTGGCGGGGGGGGGTGAGCAGAGGGTGAGGCGGGGCCCTGCCATGAGGGGTGCAGGGGGGGGTCTGGCTGAGGGGTGGAGGCCCTGGCGGGGGGGGGTGAGCAGAGGGTGAGGCAGGGCCCTGCCATAAGGGGTGCGGGGGGGGGGGTCTGGCTGAGGGTGCAGGCCCTGGCGGGGGGGGTGTGAGCAGAGGGTGAGGCGGGGCCCTGCCATGAGGGGTGCGGGGGGGGGGGTCTGGCTGAGGGGTGGAGGCCCTGGCGGGGGGGGTGAGCAGAGGGTGAGGCGGGGCCCTGCCATGAGGGGTGCAGGGGGGGGTCTGGCTGAGGGGTGGAGGCCCTGGCGGGGGGGGTGAGCAGAGGGTGAGGCGGGGCCCTGCCATGAGGGGTGCAGGGGGGGGTCTGGCTGAGGGGTGGAGGCCCTGGCGGGGGGGGTGAGCAGAGGGTGAGGCGGGGCCCTGCCATGAGGGGTGCGGGGGGGGGGGTCTGGCTGAGGGGTGGAGGCCCTGGCGGGGGGGGTGTGAGCAGAGGGTGAGGCGGGGCCCTGCCATGAGGGGTGCGGGGGGGGGGGGTCTGGCTGAGGGGTGGAGGCCCTGGCGGGGGGGGTGAGCAGAGGGTGAGGCGGGGCCCTGCCATGAGGGGTGCAGGGGGGGGTCTGGCTGAGGGGTGGAGGCCCTGGCGGGGGGGGGGGTGAGCAGAGGGTGAGGCGGGGCCCTGCCATGAGGGGTGCGGGGGGGGGTGTCTGGCTGAGGGGTGGAGGCCCTGGCGGGGGGGGGGGGGTGAGCAGAGGGTGAGGCGGGGCCCTGCCATGAGGGGTGCGGGGGGGGTGTCTGGCTGAGGGGTGGAGGCCCTGGCGGGGGGGGGGTGAGCAGAGGGTGAGGCAGGGCCCTGCCATGAGGGGTGGGGGGGGGGGGGGGTCTGGCTGAGGGGTGGAGGCCCTGGCGGGGGGGGGGGTGAGCAGAGGGTGAGGCAGGGCCCTGCCATGAGGGGTGCGGGGGGGGGGGGGTCTGGCTGAGGGGTGGAGGCCCTGGCGGGGGGGGTGAGCAGAGGGTGAGGCGGGGCCCTGCCATGAGGGGTGCGGGGGGGGGGGTCTGGCTGAGGGGTGGAGGCCCTGGCGGGGGGGGGGTGAGCAGAGGGTGAGGCGGGGCCCTGCCATGAGGGGTGCGGGGGGGGGGGTCTGGCTGAGGGGTGGAGGCCCTGGCGGGGGGGGTGAGCAGAGGGTGAGGCGGGGCCCTGCCATGAGGGGTGCAGGGGGGGGGGTCTGGCTGAGGGGTGGAGGCCCTGGCGGGGGGGGGGGGGGTGAGCAGAGGGTGAGGCGGGGCCCTGCCATGAGGGGTGCGGGGGGGGGGGGGTCTGGCTGAGGGGTGGAGGCCCTGGCGGGGGGGGGTGAGCAGAGGGTGAGGCGGGGCCCTGCCATGAGGGGTGGGGGGGGGGGGTCTGGCTGAGGGGTGGAGGCCCTGGCGGGGGGGGGGTGAGCAGAGGGTGAGGCGGGGCCCTGCCATGAGGGGTGCGGGGGGGGGGGGTCTGGCTGAGGGCTGGAGGCCCTGGCGGGGGGGGGGTGAGCAGAGGGTGAGGCGGGGCCCTGCCATGAGGGGTGCGGGGGGGGGGGTCTGGCTGAGGGGTGGAGGCCCTGGCGGGGGGGGTGAGCAGAGGGTGAGGCAGGGCCCTGCCATGAGGGGTGCGGGGGGGGGGGGGGTCTGGCTGAGGGGTGGAGGCCCTGGCGGGGGGGGGGTGAGCAGAGGGTGAGGCAGGGCCCTGCCATAAGGGGTGCGGGGGGGGGGGTCTGGCTGAGGGGTGGAGGCCCTGGCGGGGGGGGGTGAGCAGAGGGTGAGGCGGGGCCCTGCCATGAGGGGTGCGGGGGGGGGGGTCTGGCTGAGGGGTGGAGGCCCTGGCGGGGGGGGGTGAGCAGAGGGTGAGGCGGGGCCCTGCCATGAGGGGTGCAGGGGGGGGTCTGGGCTGAGGGGTGGAGGCCCTGGCGGGGGGGGTGAGCAGAGGGTGAGGCAGGGCCCTGCCATAAGGGGTGGGGGGGGGGGTCTGGCTGAGGGGTGCAGGCCCTGGCGGGGGGGGTGTGAGCAGAGGGTGAGGCGGGGCCCTGCCATGAGGGGTGCGGGGGGGGGGGGGTCTGGGCTGAGGGGTGGAGGCCCTGGCGGGGGGGGGGTGAGCAGAGGGTGAGGCGGGGCCCTGCCATGAGGGGTGCAGGGGGGGGTCTGGCTGAGGGGTGGAGGCCCTGGCGGGGGGGGGTGAGCAGAGGGTGAGGCGGGGCCCTGCCATGAGGGGTGCAGGGGGGGGTCTGGCTGAGGGGTGGAGGCCCTGGCGGGGGGGGGGTGAGCAGAGGGTGAGGCAGGGCCCTGCCATGAGGGGTGCGGGGGGGGGTGTCTGGCTGAGGGGTGGAGGCCCTGGCGGGGGGGGGGTGAGCAGAGGGTGAGGCAGGGCCCTGCCATGAGGGGTGCGGGGGGGGGGGGGTCTGGCTGAGGGGTGGAGGCCCTGGCGGGGGGGGGGGTGAGCAGAGGGTGAGGCAGGGCCCTGCCATGAGGGGTGCGGGGGGGGGGGGTGGCTGAGGGGTGGAGGCCCTGGCGGGGGGGGGTGAGCAGAGGGTGAGGCGGGGCCCTGCCATGAGGGGTGCGGGGGGGGGGGGGTCTGGCTGAGGGGTGGAGGCCCTGGCGGGGGGGGGGGTGAGCAGAGGGTGAGGCGGGGCCCTGCCATGAGGGGTGCGGGGGGGGGGGGTCTGGCTGAGGGGTGGAGGCCCTGGCGGGGGGGGGGTGAGCAGAGGGTGAGGCGGGGCCCTGCCATGAGGGGTGCAGGGGGGGGGTCTGGCTGAGGGGTGGTGGCCCTGGCGGGGGGGGTGAGCAGAGGGTGAGGCGGGGCCCTGCCATGAGGGGTGCGGGGGGGGGGGTCTGGCTGAGGGGTGGAGGCCCTGGCGGGGGGGGGGGTGAGCAGAGGCTGAGGCAGGGCCCTGCCATGAGGGGTGGGGGGGGGGTCTGGCTGAGGGGTGGAGGCCCTGGCGGGGGGGGGGTGAGCAGAGGGTGAGGCGGGGCCCTGCCATGAGGGGTGCGGGGGGGGGGTCTGGCTGAGGGGTGGAGGCCCTGGCGGGGGGGGGGGGTGAGCAGAGGGTGAGGCGGGGCCCTGCCATGAGGGGTGCAGGGGAGGGGGTCTGGCTGAGGGGTGGAGGCCCTGGCGGGGGGGGGGGGTGAGCAGAGGGTGAGGCAGGGCCCTGCCATGAGGGGTGCAGGGGGGGGGGGTCTGGCTGAGGGGTGGAGGCCCTGGCGGGGGGGGGGGTGAGCAGAGGGTGAGGCGGGGCCCTGCCATGAGGGGTGCAGGGGAGGGGGTCTGGCTGAGGGGTGGAGGCCCTGGCGGGGGGGGGGGGTGAGCAGAGGGTGAGGCGGGGCCCTGCCATGAGGGGTGCAGGGGAGGGGGTCTGGCTGAGGGGTGGAGGCCCTGGCGGGGGGGGGGGGGTGAGCAGAGGGTGAGGCAGGGCCCTGCCATGAGGGGTGCAGGGGGGGGGGTCTGGCTGAGGGGTGGAGGCCCTGGCGGGGGGGGGGGTGAGCAGAGGGTGAGGCAGGGCCCTGCCATGAGGGGTGCAGGGGGGGGGGTCTGGCTGAGGGGTGGAGGCCCTGGCGGGGGGGGGGGTGAGCAGAGGGTGAGGCAGGGCCCTGCCATGAGGGGTGCAGGGGGGGGGGTCTGGCTGAGGGGTGGAGGCCCTGGCGGGGGGGGGGGTGAGCAGAGGGTGAGGCGGGGCCCTGCCATGAGGGGTGCAGGGGGGGGGGTCTGGCTGAGGGGTGGAGGCCCTGGCGGGGGGGGGGGGTGAGCAGAGGGTGAGGCGGGGCCCTGCCATGAGGGGTGCGGGGGGGGTCTGCCTGAGGGGTGGAGGCCCTGGCGGGGGGGGGGGGTGAGCAGAGGGTGAGGCGGGGCCCTGCCATGAGGGGTGCGGGGGGGGGTCTGGCTGAGGGGTGGAGGCCCTGGCGGGGGGGGGGGGGTGAGCAGAGGGTGAGGCAGGGCCCTGCCATGAGGGGTGCAGGGGGGGGTCTGCCTGAGGGGTGGAGGCCCTGGCGGGGGGGGGGTGAGCAGAGGGTGAGGCGGGGCCCTGCCATGAGGGGTGCGGGGGGGGGTCTGGCTGAGGGGTGGAGGCCCTGGCGGGGGGGGGGGTGAGCAGAGGGTGAGGCGGGGCCCTGCCATGAGGGGTGCGGGGGGGGGTCTGGCTGAGGGGTGGAGGCCCTGGCGGGGGGGGGGGTGAGCAGAGGGTGAGGCGGGGCCCTGCCATGAGGGGTGCGGGGGGGGGGGTCTGGCTGAGGGGTGGAGGCCCTGGCGGGGGGGGGGGTGAGCAGAGGGTGAGGCGGGGCCCTGCCATGAGGGGTGCGGGGGGGGGGTCTGGCTGAGGGGTGGAGGCCCTGGCGGGCGGGGGGGGTGAGCAGAGGGTGAGGCGGGGCCCTGCCATGAGGGGTGCGGGGGGGGGGGTCTGGCTGAGGGGTGGAGGCCCTGGCGGGGGGGGGGGTGAGCAGAGGGTGAGGCAGGGCCCTGCCATGAGGGGTGCGGGGGGGGTCTGTCTGAGGGGTGGAGGCCCTGGCGGGGGGGGGGGGTGAGCAGAGGGTGAGGCGGGGCCCTGCCATGAGGGGTGCAGGGGGGGGTCTGGCTGAGGGGTGGAGGCCCTGGCGGGGGGGGGGGTGAGCAGAGGGTGAGGCGGGGCCCTGCCATGAGGGGTGCGGGGGGGGGTCTGGCTGAGGGGTGGAGGCCCTGGCGGGGGGGGGGTGAGCAGAGGGTGAGGCAGGGCCCTGCCATGAGGGGTGCCGGGGGGGGGTCTGGCTGAGGGGTGGAGGCCCTGGCGGGGGGGGGGTGAGCAGAGGGTGAGGCGGGGCCCTGCCATGAGGGGTGCGGGGGGGGGGTCTGGCTGAGGTGTGGAGGCCCTGGGGGGGGGGGGGTGAGCAGAGGGTGAGGCGGGGCCCTGCCATGAGGGGTGCGGGGGGGTGTCTGGCTGAGGGGTGGAGGCCCTGGCGGGGGGGGGGTGAGCAGAGGGTGAGGCGGGGCCCTGCCATGAGGGGTGCGGGGGGGGGGTCTGGCTGAGGGGTGGAGGCCCTGGCGGGCGGGGGGGGTGAGCAGAGGGTGAGGCGGGGCCCTGCCATGAGGGGTGCGGGGGGGGGGGTCTGGCTGAGGGGTGGAGGCCCTGGCGGGGGGGGGGGGTGAGCAGAGGGTGAGGCAGGGCCCTGCCATGAGGGGTGCAGGGGGGGGTCTGGCTGAGGGGTGCAGGCCCTGGCGGGGGGGGGGGTGAGCAGAGGGTGAGGCAGGGCCCTGCCATGAGGGGTGCGGGGGGGGTCTGGCTGAGGGGTGCAGGCCCTGGCGGGGGGGGGGTGAGCAGAGGGTGAGGCAGGGCCCTGCCATGAGGGGTGCGGGGGGGGGGTCTGGCTGAGGGGTGGAGGCCCTGGCGGGGGGGGTGAGCAGAGGGTGAGGCGGGGCCCTGCCATGAGGGGTGCAGGGGGGGGTCTGGCTGAGGGGTGGAGGCCCTGGCGGGGGGGGGGGTGAGCAGAGGGTGAGGCGGGGCCCTGCCATGAGGGGTGCGGGGGGGGGGTCTGGCTGAGGGGTGGAGGCCCTGGCGGGGGGGGGGTGAGCAGAGGGTGAGGCAGGGCCCTGCCATGAGGGGTGCGGCGGGGGGGGTCTGGCTGAGGGGTGGAGGCCCTGGCGGGGGGGGGGGGTGAGCAGAGGGTGAGGCGGGGCCCTGCCATGAGGGGTGCGGGGGGGGGGGTCTGGCTGAGGGGTGGAGGCCCTGGCGGGGGGGGGTGAGCAGAGGGTGAGGCGGGGCCCTGCCATGAGGGGTGCGGGGGGGGGGGTCTGGCTGAGGGGTGGAGGCCCTGGCGGGGGGAGGGTGAGCAGAGGGTGAGGCAGGGCCCTGCCATAAGGGGTGCGGGGGGGGGGTCTGGCTGAGGGGTGGAGGCCCTGGCGGGGGGGGTGAGCAGAGGGTGAGGCGGGGCCCTGCCATGAGGGGTGCGGGGGGGGGGGGTCTGGCTGAGGGGTGGAGGCCCTGGCGGGGGGGGGGTGAGCAGAGGGTGAGGCGGGGCCCTGCCATGAGGGGTGCAGGGGGGGGTCTGGCTGAGGGGTGGAGGCCCTGGCGGGGGGGGGTGAGCAGAGGGTGAGGCAGGGCCCTGCCATAAGGGGTGCGGGGGGGGGGTCTGGCTGAGGGGTGCAGGCCCTGGCGGGGGGTGTGAGCAGAGGGTGAGGCGGGGCCCTGCCATGAGGGGTGCGGGGGGGGGGGTCTGGCTGAGGGGTGGAGGCCCTGGCGGGGGGGGGGGTGAGCAGAGGGTGAGGCGGGGCCCTGCCATGAGGGGTGCAGGGGGGGGTCTGGCTGAGGGGTGGAGGCCCTGGCGGGGGGGGGTGAGCAGAGGGTGAGGCGGGGCCCTGCCATGAGGGGTGCAGGGGGGGGTCTGGCTGAGGGGTGGAGGCCCTGGCGGGGGGGGGGTGAGCAGAGGGTGAGGCAGGGCCCTGCCATAAGGGGTGCGGGGGGGGGTCTGGCTGAGGGGTGGAGGCCCTGGCGGGGGGGGGGTGAGCAGAGGGTGAGGCGGGGCCCTGCCATGAGGGGTGCGGGGGGGGGGGTCTGGCTGAGGGGTGGAGGCCCTGGCGGGGGGGGGTGAGCAGAGGGTGAGGCGGGGCCCTGCCATGAGGGGTGCGGGGGGGGGGTCTGGCTGAGGGGTGGAGGCCCTGGCGGGGGGGGTGAGCAGAGGGTGAGGCGGGGCCCTGCCATGAGGGGTGCGGGGGGGGGGGGGTCTGGCTGAGGGGTGGAGGCCCTGGCGGGGGGGGTGAGCAGAGGGTGAGGCGGGGCCCTGCCATGAGGGGTGCGGGGGGTCTGCCTGAGGGGTGGAGGCCCTGGCGGGGGGGGGGGGTGAGCAGAGGGTGAGGCGGGGCCCTGCCATGAGGGGTGCGGGGGGGGGTCTGGCTGAGGGGTGGAGGCCCTGGCGGGGGGGGGGGGTGAGCAGAGGGTGAGGCAGGGCCCTGCCATGAGGGGTGCAGGGGGGGGTCTGCCTGAGGGGTGGAGGCCCTGGCGGGGGGGGGGGGTGAGCAGAGGGTGAGGCGGGGCCCTGCCATGAGGGGTGCGGGGGGGGGTCTGGCTGAGGGGTGGAGGCCCTGGCGGGGGGGGGGGTGAGCAGAGGGTGAGGCAGGGCCCTGCCATGAGGGGTGCAGGGGGGGGTCTGCCTGAGGGGTGGAGGCCCTGGCGGGGGGGGGGGTGAGCAGAGGGTGAGGCGGGGCCCTGCCATGAGGGGTGCGGGGGGGGGTCTGGCTGAGGGGTGGAGGCCCTGGCGGGGGGGGGTGAGCAGAGGGTGAGGCGGGGCCCTGCCATGAGGGGTGCGGGGGGGGGGTCTGGCTGAGGGGTGGAGGCCCTGGCGGGGGGGGGGGTGAGCAGAGCGTGAGGCGGGGCCCTGCCATGAGGGGTGCGGGGGGGGGGGGGTCTGGCTGAGGGGTGGAGGCCCTGGCGGGCGGGGGGGGTGAGCAGAGGGTGAGGCGGGGCCCTGCCATGAGGGGTGGGGGGGGGGGGTCTGGCTGAGGGGTGGAGGCCCTGGCGGGGGGGGGGGGGTGAGCAGAGGGTGAGGCGGGGCCCTGCCATGAGGGGTGCGGGGGGGGGGTCTGTCTGAGGGGTGGAGGCCCTGGCGGGGGGGGGGTGAGCAGAGGGTGAGGCGGGGCCCTGCCATGAGGGGTGCAGGGGGGGGTCTGGCTGAGGGGTGGAGGCCCTGGCGGGGGGGGGGGGTGAGCAGAGGGTGAGGCGGGGCCCTGCCATGAGGGGTGCGGGGGGGGGTCTGGCTGAGGGGTGGAGGCCCTGGCGGGGGGGGGGTGAGCAGAGGGTGAGGCAGGGCCCTGCCATGAGGGGTGCGGGGGGGGGGTCTGGCTGAGGGTTGGAGGCCCTGGCGGGGGGGGGTGAGCAGAGGGTGAGGCGGGGCCCTGCCATGAGGGGTGCGGGGGGGGGGTCTGGCTGAGGGGTGGAGGCCCTGGCGGGGGGGGGGGTGAGCAGAGGGTGAGGCGGGGCCCTGCCATGAGGGGTGCGGGGGGGTGTCTGGCTGAGGGGTGGAGGCCCTGGCGGGGGGGGGGTGAGCAGAGGGTGAGGCGGGGCCCTGCCATGAGGGGTGCGGGGGGGGGGTCTGGCTGAGGGGTGGAGGCCCTGGCGGGCGGGGGGGGGTGAGCAGAGGGTGAGGCGGGGCCCTGCCATGAGGGGTGCGGGGGGGGGGTCTGGCTGAGGGGTGGAGGCCCTGGCGGGGGGGGGGGGTGAGCAGAGGGTGAGGCAGGGCCCTGCCATGAGGGGTGCAGGGGGGGGTCTGGCTGAGGGGTGCAGGCCCTGGCGGGGGGGGGGGGTGAGCAGAGGGTGAGGCAGGGCCCTGCCATGAGGGGTGCGGGGGGGGGGGTCTGGCTGAGGGGTGGAGGCCCTGGCGGGGGGGGGTGAGCAGAGGGTGAGGCGGGGCCCTGCCATAAGGGGTGGGGGGGGGGGGGTCTGGCTGAGGGGTGGAGGCCCTGGCGGGGGGGGGGGGTGAGCAGAGGGTGAGGCGGGGCCCTGCCATGAGGGGTGCGGGGGGGGGGGGTCTGGCTGAGGGGTGGAGGCCCTGGCGGGGGGGGGTGAGCAGAGGGTGAGGCGGGGCCCTGCCATGAGGGGTGCAGGGGGGGGGTCTGGCTGAGGGGTGGAGGCCCTGGCGGGGGGGGGTGAGCAGAGGGTGAGGCAGGGCCCTGCCATAAGGGGTGCGGGGGGGGGGTCTGGCTGAGGGGTGCAGGCCCTGGCGGGGGGGGTGTGAGCAGAGGGTGAGGCGGGGCCCTGCCATGAGGGGTGCGGGGGGGGGGGTCTGGCTGAGGGGTGGAGGCCCTGGCGGGGGGGGGTGAGCAGAGGGTGAGGCGGGGCCCTGCCATGAGGGGTGCAGGGGGGGGTCTGGCTGAGGGGTGGAGGCCCTGGCGGGGGGGGGTGAGCAGAGGGTGAGGCGGGGCCCTGCCATGAGGGGTGCAGGGGGGGGTCTGGCTGAGGGGTGGAGGCCCTGGCGGGGGGGGTGAGCAGAGGGTGAGGCAGGGCCCTGCCATAAGGGGTGCGGGGGGGGGGTCTGGCTGAGGGGTGGAGGCCCTGGCGGGGGGGGGTGAGCAGAGGGTGAGGCGGGGCCCTGCCATGAGGGGTGCGGGGGGGGGGGTCTGGCTGAGGGGTGGAGGCCCTGGCGGGGGGGGTGAGCAGAGGGTGAGGCGGGGCCCTGCCATGAGGGGTGCGGGGGGGGGGGTCTGGCTGAGGGGTGGAGGCCCTGGCGGGGGGGGGGGTGAGCAGAGGGTGAGGCGGGGCCCTGCCATGAGGGGTGCGGGGGGGGGGGTCTGGCTGAGGGGTGGAGGCCCTGGCGGGGGGGGGTGAGCAGAGGGTGAGGCGGGGCCCTGCCATGAGGGGTGCGGGGGGGGTCTGCCTGAGGGGTGGAGGCCCTGGCGGGGGGGGGGGGGTGAGCAGAGGGTGAGGCGGGGCCCTGCCATGAGGGGTGCGGGGGGGGGTCTGGCTGAGGGGTGGAGGCCCTGGCGGGGGGGGGGGGTGAGCAGAGGGTGAGGCAGGGCCCTGCCATGAGGGGTGCAGGGGGGGGTCTGCCTGAGGGGTGGAGGCCCTGGCGGGGGGGGGGGTGAGCAGAGGGTGAGGCGGGGCCCTGCCATGAGGGGTGCGGGGGGGGGGGGTCTGGCTGAGGGGTGGAGGCCCTGGCGGGGGGGGGGGGGTGAGCAGAGGGTGAGGCAGGGCCCTGCCATGAGGGGTGCAGGGGGGGGTCTGCCTGAGGGGTGGAGGCCCTGGCGGGGGGGGGGGGTGAGCAGAGGGTGAGGCGGGGCCCTGCCATGAGGGGTGCGGGGGGGGGTCTGGCTGAGGGGTGGAGGCCCTGGCGGGGGGGGGTGAGCAGAGGGTGAGGCGGGGCCCTGCCATGAGGGGTGCGGGGGGGGGGGTCTGGCTGAGGGGTGGAGGCCCTGGCGGGGGGGGGGGTGAGCAGAGCGTGAGGCGGGGCCCTGCCATGAGGGGTGCGGGGGGGGGGGGGTCTGGCTGAGGGGTGGAGGCCCTGGCGGGCGGGGGGGGTGAGCAGAGGGTGAGGCGGGGCCCTGCCATGAGGGGTGCGGGGGGGGGGTCTGGCTGAGGGGTGGAGGCCCTGGCGGGGGGGGGGGGGTGAGCAGAGGGTGAGGCGGGGCCCTGCCATGAGGGGTGCGGGGGGGGGGGTCTGTCTGAGGGGTGGAGGCCCTGGCGGGGGGGGGGGTGAGCAGAGGGTGAGGCGGGGCCCTGCCATGAGGGGTGCAGGGGGGGTCTGGCTGAGGGGTGGAGGCCCTGGCGGGGGGGGGGGGTGAGCAGAGGGTGAGGCGGGGCCCTGCCATGAGGGGTGCGGGGGGGGGTCTGGCTGAGGGGTGGAGGCCCTGGCGGGGGGGGTGAGCAGAGGGTGAGGCAGGGCCCTGCCATGAGGGGTGCGGGGGGGGGGTCTGGCTGAGGGTTGGAGGCCCTGGCGGGGGGGGGTGAGCAGAGGGTGAGGCGGGGCCCTGCCATGAGGGGTGCGGGGGGGGGGTCTGGCTGAGGGGTGGAGGCCCTGGCGGGGGGGGGGGTGAGCAGAGGGTGAGGCGGGGCCCTGCCATGAGGGGTGCGGGGGGGTGTCTGGCTGAGGGGTGGAGGCCCTGGCGGGGGGGGGGGTGAGCAGAGGGTGAGGCGGGGCCCTGCCATGAGGGGTGCGGGGGGGGGGTCTGGCTGAGGGGTGGAGGCCCTGGCGGGCGGGGGTGGGTGAGCAGAGGGTGAGGCGGGGCCCTGCCATGAGGGGTGCGGGGGGGGGGTCTGGCTGAGGGGTGGAGGCCCTGGCGGGGGGGGGGGGTGAGCAGAGGGTGAGGCAGGGCCCTGCCATGAGGGGTGCAGGGGGGGGTCTGGCTGAGGGGTGCAGGCCCTGGCGGGGGGGGGGGGTGAGCAGAGGGTGAGGCAGGGCCCTGCCATGAGGGGTGCGGGGGGGGGGGTCTGGCTGAGGGGTGGAGGCCCTGGCGGGGGGGGGTGAGCAGAGGGTGAGGCGGGGCCCTGCCATGAGGGGTGCAGGGGGGGGTCTGGCTGAGGGGTGGAGGCCCTGGCGGGGGGGGGGTGAGCAGAGGGTGAGGCGGGGCCCTGCCATGAGGGGTGCGGGGGGGGGTCTGGCTGAGGGGTGGAGGCCCTGGCGGGGGGGGGGTGAGCAGAGGGTGAGGCAGGGCCCTGCCATGAGGGGTGCGGCGGGGGGGGTCTGGCTGAGGGGTGGAGGCCCTGGCGGGGGGGGGCGGTGAGCAGAGGGTGAGGCGGGGCCCTGCCATGAGGGGTGTGGGGGGGGTCTGGCTGAGGGGTGGAGGCCCTGGCGGGGGGGGGGGTGAGCAGAGGGTGAGGCGGGGCCCTGCCATGAGGGGTGCAGGGGGGGGGTCTGGCTGAGGGGTGCAGGCCCTGGCGGGGGGGGGGGGTGAGCAGAGGGTGAGGCAGGGCCCTGCCATGAGGGGTGCGGGGGGGGGGTCTGGCTGAGGGGTGGAGGCCCTGGCGGGGGGGGGTGAGCAGAGGGTGAGGCGGGGCCCTGCCATGAGGGGTGCGGGGGGGGGGTCTGGCTGAGGGGTGGAGGCCCTGGCGGGGGGGGGGTGAGCAGAGGGTGAGGCGGGGCCCTGCCATGAGGGGTGCGGGGGGGGGGGGTCTGGCTGAGGGGTGGAGGCCCTGGCGGGGGGGGGGGTGAGCAGAGGGTGAGGCGGGGCCCTGCCATGAGGGGTGCGGGGGGGGGGTCTGGCTGAGGGGTGGAGGCCCTGGCGGGGGGGGGGTGAGCAGAGGGTGAGGCAGCGCCCTGCCATGAGGGGTGCGGGGGGGGGGGTCTGGCTGAGGGGTGGAGGCCCTGGCCGGGGGGGGGGGGTGAGCAGAGGGTGAGGCAGGGCCCTGCCATGAGGGGTGCAGGGGGGGGGTCTGGCTGAGGGGTGGAGGCCCTGGCGGGGGGGGGTGAGCAGAGGGTGAGGCAGGGCCCTGCCATGAGGGGTGCAGGGGGGGGTCTGCCTGAGGGGTGGAGGCCCTGGCGGGGGGGGGTGAGCAGAGGGTGAGGCGGGGCCCTGCCATGAGGGGTGCGGGGGGGGGTCTGGCTGAGGGGTGGAGGCCCTGGCGGGGGGGGGGTGAGCAGAGGGTGAGGCAGGGCCCTGCCATGAGGGGTGCAGGGGGGGGTCTGCCTGAGGGGTGGAGGCCCTGGCGGGGGGGGGGGTGAGCAGAGGGTGAGGCGGGGCCCTGCCATGAGGGGTGCGGGGGGGGGTCTGGCTGAGGGGTGGAGGCCCTGGCGGGGGGGGGGTGAGCAGAGGGTGAGGCGGGGCCCTGCCATGAGGGGTGCAGGGGGGGGTCTGGCTGAGGGGTGGAGGCCCTGGCGGGGGGGGCGTGAGCAGAGGGTGAGGCAGGGCCCTGCCATGAGGGGTGCGGGGGGGGGGTCTGGCTGAGGGGTGGAGGCCCTGGCGGGGGGGGGGTGAGCAGAGGGTGAGGCGGGGCCCTGCCATGAGGGGTGCGGGGGGGGGGTCTGGCTGAGGGGTGGAGGCCCTGGCGGGCGGGGGGGGTGAGCAGAGGGTGAGGCGGGGCCCTCCCATGAGGGGTGCGGGGGGGGGGGGTCTGGCTGAGGGGTGGAGGCCCTGGCGGGGGGGGGGGTGAGCAGAGGGTGAGGCAGGGCCCTGCCATGAGGGGTGCAGGGGGGGGTCTGGCTGAGGGGTGCAGGCCCTGGGGGGGGGGGGGGGTGAGCAGAGGGTGAGGCAGGGCCCTGCCATGAGGGGTGGGGGGGGGGGGTCTGGCTGAGGGGTGGAGGCCCTGGCGGGGGGGGGGGGGGGGTGAGCAGAGGGTGAGGCGGGGCCCTGCCATGAGGGGTGCGGGGGGGGGTCTGGCTGAGGGGTGGAGGCCCTGGCGGGGGGGGGGTGAGCAGAGGGTGAGGCAGGGCCCTGCCATGAGGGGTGCAGGGGGGGGGGTCTGGCTGAGGGGTGGAGGCCCTGGCGGGAGGGGGGGGGGTGAGCAGAGGGTGAGGCGGGGCCCTGCCATGAGGGGTGCGGGGGGGGGGTCTGGCTGAGGGGTGGAGGCCCTGGCGGGGGGGGGGGTGAGCAGAGGGTGAGGCGGGGCCCTGCCATGAGGGGTGCGGGGGGGGGGTCTGGCTGAGGGGTCGAGGCCCTGGCGGGGGGGGGGGGTGAGCAGAGGGTGAGGCGGGGCCCTGCCATGAGGGGTGCGGGGGGGGGGGTCTGGCTGAGGGGTGGAGGCCCTGGCGGGGGGGGGGTGAGCAGAGGGTGAGGCGGGGCCCTGCCATGAGGGGTGCGGGGGGGGGGTCTGGCTGAGGGGTGGAGGCCCTGGCGGGCGGGGGGGGTGAGCAGAGGGTGAGGCGGGGCCCTGCCATGAGGGGTGCGGGGGGGGGGGGGGGTCTGGCTGAGGGGTGGAGGCCCTGGCGGGGGGGGGGGGGTGAGCAGAGGGTGAGGCGGGGCCCTGCCATGAGGGGTGCGGGGGGGGGGGGTCTGTCTGAGGGGTGGAGGCCCTGGCGGGGGGGGGGTGAGCAGAGGGTGAGGCGGGGCCCTGCCATGAGGGGTGCAGGGGGGGGTCTGGCTGAGGGGTGGAGGCCCTGGCGGGGGGGGGGGTGAGCAGAGGGTGAGGCGGGGCCCTGCCATGAGGGGTGCGGGGGGGGGGGTCTGGCTGAGGGGTGGAGGCCCTGGCGGGGGGGGGGGTGAGCAGAGGGTGAGGCAGGGCCCTGCCATGAGGGATGCGGGGGGGGGGGTCTGGCTGAGGGGTGGAGGCCCTGGCGGGGGGGGGGTGAGCAGAGGGTGAGGCGGGGCCCTGCCATGAGGGGTGCGGGGGGGGGTCTGGCTGAGGGGTGGAGGCCCTGGCGGGGGGGGGTGAGCAGAGGGTGAGGCGGGGCCCTGCCATGAGGGGTGCGGGGGGGGGGGTCTGGCTGAGGGGTGGAGGCCCTGGCGGGGGGGGGGGTGAGCAGAGGGTGAGGCGGGGCCCTGCCATGAGGGGTGCGGGGGGGGGTCTGGCTGAGGGGTGGAGGCCCTGGTGGGGGGGGGGGTGAGCAGAGGGTGAGGCGGGGCCCTGCCATGAGGGGTGCGGGGGGGGGGTCTGGCTGAGGGGTGGAGGCCCTGGCGGGCGGGGGGGGTGAGCAGAGGGTGAGGCGGGGCCCTGCCATGCGGGGTGCGGGGGGGGGGGGTCTGGCTGAGGGGTGGAGGCCCTGGCGGGGGGGGGGGGGTGAGCAGAGGGTGAGGCACTGCCCTGCCATGAGGGGTGCAGGGGGGGGTCTGGCTGAGGGGTGCAGGCCCTGGCGGGGGGGGGGGTGAGCAGAGGGTGAGGCAGGGCCCTGCCATGAGGGGTGCGGGGGGGGGGGTCTGGCTGAGGGGTGGAGGCCCTGGCGGGGGGGGGTGAGCAGAGGGTGAGGCGGGGCCCTGCCATGAGGGGTGCAGGGGGGGGTCTGGCTGAGGGGTGGAGGCCCTGGCGGGGGGGGGGTGAGCAGAGGGTGAGGCGGGGCCCTGCCATGAGGGGTGCGGGGGGGGGGTGAGCAGAGGGTGAGGCAGGGCCCTGCCATGAGGGGTGCGGCGGGGGGGTCTGGCTGAGGGGTGGAGGCCCTGGCGGGGGGGGGGGTGAGCAGAGGGTGAGGCGGGGCCCTGCCATGAGGGGTGCGGGGGGGGGTCTGGCTGAGGGGTGGAGGCCCTGGCGGGGGGGGGGTGAGCAGAGGGTGAGGCGGGGCCCTGCCATGAGGGGTGCAGGGGGGGGGTCTGGCTGAGGGGTGCAGGCCCTGGCGGGGGGGGGGGGGTGAGCAGAGGGTGAGGCAGGGCCCTGCCATGAGGGGTGCGGGGGGGGGGGTCTGGCTGAGGGGTGGAGGCCCTGGCGGGGGGGGTGAGCAGAGGGTGAGGCGGGGCCCTGCCATGAGGGGTGCGGGGGGGGGGGTCTGGCTGAGGGGTGGAGGCCCTGGCGGGGGGGGGGGTGAGCAGAGGGTGAGGCGGGGCCCTGCCATGAGGGGTGCGGGGGGGGGGGTCTGGCTGAGGGGTGGAGGCCCTGGCGGGGGGGGGGGGTGAGCAGAGGGTGAGGCAGCGCCCTGCCATGAGGGGTGCGGGGGGGGGGGGTCTGGCTGAGGGGTGGAGGCCCTGGCCGGGGGGGGGGGGGTGAGCAGAGGGTGAGGCAGGGCCCTGCCATGAGGGGTGCAGGGGGGGGGGTCTGGCTGAGGGGTGGAGGCCCTGGCGGGGGGGGGGGGGGTGAGCAGAGGGTGAGGCAGGGCCCTGCCATGAGGGGTGCAGGGGGGGGTCTGCCTGAGGGGTGGAGGCCCTGGCGGGGGGGGGGGTGAGCAGAGGGTGAGGCGGGGCCCTGCCATGAGGGGTGCGGGGGGGGGGGGTCTGGCTGAGGGGTGCAGGCCCTGGCGGGGGGGGGGGTGAGCAGAGGGTGAGGCGGGGCCCTGCCATGAGGGGTGCGGGGGGGGGTCTGGCTGAGGGGTGGAGGCCCTGGCGGGGGGGGGGGTGAGCAGAGGGTGAGGCAGGGCCCTGCCATGAGGGGTGCAGGGGGGGGTCTGCCTGAGGGGTGGAGGCCCTGGCGGGGGGGGGGGTGAGCAGAGGGTGAGGCGGGGCCCTGCCATGAGGGGTGCGGGGGGGGGTCTGGCTGAGGGGTGGAGGCCCTGGCGGGGGGGGGGTGAGCAGAGGGTGAGGCGGGGCCCTGCCATGAGGGGTGCAGGGGGGGGTCTGGCTGAGGGGTGGAGGCCCTGGCGGGGGGGGGGGGTGAGCAGAGGGTGAGGCAGGGCCCTGCCATGAGGGGTGCGGGGGGGGGGTCTGGCTGAGGGGTGGAGGCCCTGGCGGGGGGGGGGGGTGAGCAGAGGGTGAGGCGGGGCCCTGCCATGAGGGGTGCGGGGGTGGGGTCTGGCTGAGGGGTGGAGGCCCTGGCGGGCGGGGGGGGTGAGCAGAGGGTGAGGCGGGGCCCTGCCATGAGGGGTGCGGGGGGGGGGGGTCTGGCTGAGGGGTGGAGGCCCTGGCGGGGGGGGGGGGTGAGCAGAGGGTGAGGCAGGGCCCTGCCATGAGGGGTGCAGGGGGGGGTCTGGCTGAGGGGTGCAGGCCCTGGCGGGGGGGGGGGTGAGCAGAGGGTGAGGCAGGGCCCTGCCATGAGGGGTGCGGGGGGGGGGGTCTGGCTGAGGGGTGGAGGCCCTGGCGGGGGGGGTGAGCAGAGGGTGAGGCGGGGCCCTGCCATGAGGGGTGCAGGGGGGGGTCTGGCTGAGGGGTGGAGGCCCTGGCGGGGGGGGGGGTGAGCAGAGGGTGAGGCGGGGCCCTGCCATGAGGGGTGCAGGGGGGGGGTCTGGCTGAGGGGTGGAGGCCCTGGCGGGGGGGGGGGTGAGCAGAGGGTGAGGCGGGGCCCTGCCATGAGGGGTGCGGGGGGGGGGTCTGGCTGAGGGGTGGAGGCCCTGGCGGGGGGGGGGGGTGAGCAGAGGGTGAGGCAGGGCCCTGCCATGAGGGGTGCGGCGGGGGGGGTCTGGCTGAGGGGTGGAGGCCCTGGCGGGGGGGGGGGGTGAGCAGAGGGTGAGGCGGGGCCCTGCCATGAGGGGTGCGGGGGGGGGGTCTGGCTGAGGGGTGGAGGCCCTGGCGGGGGGGGGGTGAGCAGAGGGTGAGGCGGGGCCCTGCCATGAGGGGTGCAGGGGGGGGTCTGGCTGAGGGGTGCAGGCCCTGGCGGGGGGGGGGTGAGCAGAGGGTGAGGCGGGGCCCTGCCATGAGGGGTGCGGGGGGGGGGTCTGGCTGAGGGGTGGAGGCCCTGGCGGGGGGGGGGGTGAGCAGAGGGTGAGGCAGGGCCCTGCCATGAGGGGTGCGGCGGGGGGGGTCTGGCTGAGGGGTGGAGGCCCTGGCGGGGGGGGGGGGTGAGCAGAGGGTGAGGCGGGGCCCTGCCATGAGGGGTGCGGGGGGGGGGGTCTGGCTGAGGGGTGGAGGCCCTGGCGGGGGGGGGGGGGTGAGCAGAGGGTGAGGCGGGGCCCTGCCATGAGGGGTGCGGGGGGGGGGGGTCTGGCTGAGGGGTGGAGGCCCTGGCGGGCGGGGGGGGTGAGCAGAGGGTGAGGCGGGGCCCTGCCATGAGGGGTGCGGGGGGGGGGGGTCTGGCTGAGGGGTGGAGGCCCTGGCGGGGGGGGGGGTGAGCAGAGGGTGAGGCACTGCCCTGCCATGAGGGGTGCAGGGGGGGGTCTGGCTGAGGGGTGCAGGCCCTGGCGGGGGGGGGGGGTGAGCAGAGGGTGAGGCAGGGCCCTGCCATGAGGGGTGCGGGGGCGGGGGTCTGGCTGAGGGGTGGAGGCCCTGGCGGGGGGGGGTGAGCAGAGGGTGAGGCGGGGCCCTGCCATGAGGGGTGCAGGGGGGGGTCTGGCTGAGGGGTGGAGGCCCTGGCGGGGGGGGGGGTGAGCAGAGGGTGAGGCGGGGCCCTACCATGAGGGGGTGGGGGGGGGTCTGGCTGAGGGGTGGAGGCCCTGGCGGGGGGGGGGGGTGAGCAGAGGGTGAGGCAGGGCCCTGCCATGAGGGGTGCGGGGGGGGGGGTCTGGCTGAGGGGTGGAGGCCCTGGCGGGGGGGGGGTGAGCAGAGGGTGAGGCGGGGCCCTGCCATGAGGGGTGCAGGGGGGGGGTCTGGCTGAGGGGTGGAGGCCCTGGCGGGGGGGGGGGTGAGCAGAGGGTGAGGCGGGGCCCTGCCATGAGGGGTGCAGGGGGGGGGTCTGGCTGAGGGGTGCAGGCCCTGGGGGGGGGGGGGGTGAGCAGAGGGTGAGGCAGGGCCCTGCCATGAGGGGTGCGGGGGGGGGGGTCTGGCTGAGGGGTGGAGGCCCTGGCGGGGGGGGGTGAGCAGAGGGTGAGGCGGGGCCCTGCCATGAGGGGTGCGGGGGGGGGGGTCTGGCTGAGGGGTGGAGGCCCTGGCGGGGGGGGGGTGAGCAGAGGGTGAGGCGGGGCCCTGCCATGAGGGGTGCGGGGGGGGGGTCTGGCTGAGGGGTGGAGGCCCTGGCGGGGGGGGGGGGGTGAGCAGAGGGTGAGGCGGGGCCCTGCCATGAGGGGTGCGGGGGGGGGGTCTGGCTGAGGGGTGGAGGCCCTGGCGGGGGGGGGGGTGAGCAGAGGGTGAGGCGGGGCCCTGCCATGAGGGGTGCGGGGGGGGGGTCTGGCTGAGGGGTGGAGGCCCTGGCGGGGGGGGGGGGTGAGCAGAGGGTGAGGCAGGGCCCTGCCATGAGGGGTGCAGGGGGGGGTCTGGCTGAGGGGTGCAGGCCCTGGCGGGGGGGGGGGTGAGCAGAGGGTGAGGCAGGGCCCTGCCATGAGGGGTGCGGGGGGGGGGGTCTGGCTGAGGGGTGGAGGCCCTGGCGGGGGGGGTGAGCAGAGGGTGAGGCGGGGCCCTGCCATGAGGGGTGCAGGGGGGGGTCTGGCTGAGGGGTGGAGGCCCTGGCGGGGGGGGGGTGAGCAGAGGGTGAGGCGGGGCCCTGCCATGAGGGGTGCGGGGGGGGGGGTCTGGCTGAGGGGTGGAGGCCCTGGCGGGGGGGGGGGTGAGCAGAGGGTGAGGCGGGGCCCTGCCATGAGGGGTGCGGGGGGGGGGGTCTGGCTGAGGGGTGGAGGCCCTGGCGGGGGGGGGGGTGAGCAGAGGGTGAGGCGGGGCCCTGCCATGAGGGGTGCGGGGGGGGGGGTCTGGCTGAGGGGTGGTGGCCCTGGCGGGGGGGGGGGGTGAGCAGAGGGTGAGGCGGGGCCCTGCCATGAGGGGTGCAGGGGGGGGGTCTGGCTGAGGGGTGCAGGCCCTGGCGGGGGGGGGGTGAGCAGAGGGTGAGGCGGGGCCCTGCCATGAGGGGTGCGGGGGGGGGGGTCTGGCTGAGGGGTGGAGGCCCTGGCCGGGGGGGGGGGGTGAGCAGAGGGTGAGGCAGGGCCCTGCCATGAGGGGTGCAGAGAGGGGGTCTGGCTGAGCGGTGGAGGCCCTGGCGGGGGGGGGTGAGCAGAGGGTGAGGCAGGGCCCTGCCATGAGGGGTGCAGGGGGGGGTCTGCCTGAGGGGTGGAGGCCCTGGCGGGGGGGGGGTGAGCAGAGGGTGAGGCAGGGCCCTGCCATGAGGGGTGCGGGGGGGGGGGGTCTGGCTGAGGGGTGGAGGCCCTGGCGGGGGGGGGGTGAGCAGAGGGTGAGGCAGGGCCCTGCCATGAGGGGTGCGGGGGGGGGGTCTGGCTGAGGGGTGGAGGCCCTGGCGGGGGGGGGGTGAGCAGAGGGTGAGGCAGGGCCCTGCCATGAGGGGTGCAGGGGGGGGTCTGCCTGAGGGGTGGAGGCCCTGGCGGGGGGGGGGGTGAGCAGAGGGTGAGGCGGGGCCCTGCCATGAGGGGTGCGGGGGGGGGAGGCCCTGGCGGGGGGGGGGGTGAGCAGAGGGTGAGGCGGGGCCCTGCCATGAGGGGTGCAGGGGGGGGTCTGGCTGAGGGGTGGAGGCCCTGGCGGGGGGGGGGGTGAGCAGAGGGTGAGGCAGGGCCCTGCCATGAGCGGTGCGGGGGGGGGGTCTGGCTGAGGGGTGGAGGCCCTGGCGGGGGGGGGGGGGTGAGCAGAGGGTGAGGCGGGGCCCTGCCATGAGGGGTGCGGGGGGGGGGTCTGGCTGAGGGGTGGAGGCCCTGGCGGGCGGGGGGGGTGAGCAGAGGGTGAGGCGGGTCCCTGCCATGAGGGGTGCGGGGGGGGGGGGTCTGGCTGAGGGGTGGAGGCCCTGGCGGGGGGGGGGGGGGTGAGCAGAGGGTGAGGCAGGGCCCTGCCATGAGGGGTGCAGGGGGGGGTCTGGCTGAGGGGTGCAGGCCCTGGCGGGGGGGGGGGGTGAGCAGAGGGTGAGGCAGGGCCCTGCCATGAGGGGTGCGGGGGGGGGGGGGGTCTGGCTGAGGGGTGGAGGCCCTGGCGGGGGGGGGGGTGAGCAGAGGGTGAGGCGGGGCCCTGCCATGAGGGGTGCGGGGGGGGGGGTCTGGCTGAGGGGTGGAGGCCCTGGCGGGCGGGGGGGGTGAGCAGAGTGTGAGGCAGGGCCCTGCCATGAGGGTGCAGGGGGGGGGTCTGGCTGAGGGGTGGAGGCCCTGGCGGGGGGGGTGAGCAGAGGGTGAGGCAGGGCCCTGCCATGAGGGGTGCAGGGGGGGGTCTGGCTGAGGGGTGGAGGCCCTGGCGGGGGGGGGGTGAGCAGAGGGTGAGGCGGGGCCCTGCCATGAGGGGTGCAGGGGGGGGGTCTGGCTGAGGGGTGCAGGCCCTGGCGGGGGGGGGGTGAGCAGAGGGTGAGGCAGGGCCCTGCCATGAGGGGTGCGGGGGGGGGGGGTCTGGCTGAGGGGTGGAGGCCCTGGCGGGGGGGGGTGAGCAGAGGGTGAGGCGGGGCCCTGCCATGAGGGGTGCGTGGGGGGGGGTCTGGCTGAGGGGTGGAGGCCCTGGCGGGGGGGGGGGTGAGCAGAGGGTGAGGCGGGGCCCTGCCATGAGGGGTGCGGGGGGGGGGTCTGGCTGAGGGGTGGAGGCCCTGGCCGGGGGGGGGTGAGCAGAGGGTGAGGCGGGGCCCTGCCATGAGGGGTGGGGGGGGGGGTCTGGCTGAGGGGTGGAGGCCCTGGCGGGGGGGGGGGTGAGCAGAGGGTGAGGCAGGGCCCTGCCATGAGGGGTGCGGGGGGGGGGGGTCTGGCTGAGGGGTGGAGGCCCTGGCGGGGGGGGGGGGTGAGCAGAGGGTGAGGCGGGGCCCTGCCATGAGGGGTGCGGGGGGGGGGTCTGGCTGAGGGTTGGAGGCCCTGGCGGGGGGGGGGTGAGCAGAGGGTGAGGCGGGGCCCTGCCATGAGGGGTGCGGGGGGGGGGGTCTGGCTGAAGGGTGGGGGCCCTGGCGGGGGGGGGTGAGCAGAGGGTGAGGCGGGGCCCTGCCATGAGGGGTGCGTGGGGGGGTCTGGCTGAGGGGTGCAGGCCCTGGCGGGGGGGGGGTGAGCAGAGGGTGAGGCGGGGCCCTGCCATGAGGGGTGCGGGGGGGGGGGTCTGGCTGAGGGGTGGAGGCCCTGGCCGGGGGGGTGAGCAGAGGGTGAGGCGGGGCCCTGCCATGAGGGGTGCGGGGGGGGGGTCTGGCTGAGGGGTGGAGGCCCTGGCGGGGGGGGGGGTGAGCAGAGGGTGAGGCAGGGCCCTGCCATGAGGGGTGCGGGGGGGGGGGTCTGGCTGAGGGGTGGAGGCCCTGGCCGGGGGGGGGGGGGGTGAGCAGAGGGTGAGGCAGGGCCCTGCCATGAGGGGTGCAGAGAGGGGGGTCTGGCTGAGCGGTGGAGGCCCTGGCGGGGGGGGGTGAGCAGAGGGTGAGGCAGGGCCCTGCCATGAGGGGTGCGGGGGGGGGGTCTGGCTGAGGGGTGGAGGCCCTGGCGGGGGGGGGGGGGTGAGCAGAGGGTGAGGCAGGGCCCTGCCATGAGGGGTGCGGGGGGGGGGGTCTGGCTGAGGGGTGGAGGCCCTGGCGGGGGGGGGGTGAGCAGAGGGTGAGGCAGGGCCCTGCCATGAGGGGTGCAGGGGGGGGTCTGCCTGAGGGGTGGAGGCCCTGGCGGGGGGGGGGGTGAGCAGAGGGTGAGGCGGGGCCCTGCCATGAGGGGTGCGGGGGGGGGAGGCCCTGGCGGGGGGGGGGGTGAGCAGAGGGTGAGGCGGGGCCCTGCCATGAGGGGTGCAGGGGGGGGTCTGGCTGAGGGGTGGAGGCCCTGGCGGGGGGGGGGGGTGAGCAGAGGGTGAGGCAGGGCCCTGCCATGAGCGGTGCGGGGGGGGGGTCTGGCTGAGGGGTGGAGGCCCTGGCGGGGGGGGGGGGTGAGCAGAGGGTGAGGCGGGGCCCTGCCATGAGGGGTGCGGGGGGGGGGTCTGGCTGAGGGGTGGAGGCCCTGGCGGGCGGGGGGGGTGAGCAGAGGGTGAGGCGGGTCCCTGCCATGAGGGGTGCGGGGGGGGGGGGTCTGGCTGAGGGGTGGAGGCCCTGGCGGGGGGGGGGGGGTGAGCAGAGGGTGAGGCAGGGCCCTGCCATGAGGGGTGCAGGGGGGGGTCTGGCTGAGGGGTGCAGGCCCTGGGGGGGGGGGGGGGTGAGCAGAGGGTGAGGCAGGGCCCTGCCATGAGGAGTGCGGGGGGGGGGGGGGTCTGGCTGAGGGGTGGAGGCCCTGGCGGGGGGGGGGGTGAGCAGAGGGTGAGGCGGGGCCCTGCCATGAGGGGTGCGGGGGGGGGGGGTCTGGCTGAGGGGTGGAGGCCCTGGCGGGCGGGGGGGTGAGCAGAGGGTGAGGCGGGGCCCTGCCATGAGGGGTGCGGGGGGGGGGGGTCTGGCTGAGGGGTGCAGGCCCTGGCGGGGGGGGGGGTGAGCAGAGGGTGAGGCAGGGCCCTGCCATGAGGGGTGCGGGGGGGGGGGGGTCTGGCTGAGGGGTGGAGGCCCTGGGGGGGGGGGGGTGAGCAGAGGGTGAGGCAGGGCCCTGCCATGGGGGGTGCGGGGGGGGGGTCTGGCTGAGGGGTGGAGGCCCTGGCGGGGGGGGGTGAGCAGAGTGTGAGGCAGGGCCCTGCCATGAGGGGTGCAGGGGGGGGTCTGGCTGAGGGGTGGAGGCCCTGGCGGGGGGGGTGAGCAGAGGGTGAGGCAGGGCCCTGCCATGAGGGGTGCAGGGGGGGGTCTGGCTGAGGGGTGGAGGCCCTGGCGGGGGGGGGGTGAGCAGAGGGTGAGGCGGGGCCCTGCCATGAGGGGTGCAGGGGGGGGGTCTGGCTGAGGGGTGCAGGCCCTGGCGGGGGGGGGGGTGAGCAGAGGGTGAGGCAGGGCCCTGCCATGAGGGGTGCGGGGGGGGGGGGTCTGGCTGAGGGGTGGAGGCCCTGGCGGGGGGGGGGGGGGGTGAGCAGAGGGTGAGGCGGGGCCCTGCCATGAGGGGTGCGTGGGGGGGGGTCTGGCTGAGGGGTGGAGGCCCTGGCGGGGGGGGGTGAGCAGAGGGTGAGGCGGGGCCCTGCCATGAGGGGTGGGGGGGGGGGGGTCTGGCTGAGGGGTGGAGGCCCTGGCCGGGGGGGTGAGCAGAGGGTGAGGCGGGGCCCTGCCATGAGGGGTGTGGGGGGGGGGTCTGGCTGAGGGGTGGAGGCCCTGGCGGGGGGGGGGGGTGAGCAGAGGGTGAGGCAGGGCCCTGCCATGAGGGGTGCGGGGGGGGGGGTCTGGCTGAGGGGTGGAGGCCCTGGCGGGGGGGGGGGGTGAGCAGAGGGTGAGGCGGGGCCCTGCCATGAGGGGTGCGGGGGGGGGGTCTGGCTGAGGGTTGGAGGCCCTGGGGGGGGGGGGTGAGCAGAGGGTGAGGCGGGGCCCTGCCATGAGGGGTGCGGGGGGGGGGGGTCTGGCTGAAGGGTGGGGGCCCTGGCGGGGGGGGGTGAGCAGAGGGTGAGGCGGGGCCCTGCCATGAGGGGTGCGTGGGGGGGGTCTGGCTGAGGGGTGCAGGCCCTGGCGGGGGGGGGTGAGCAGAGGGTGAGGCGGGGCCCTGCCATGAGGGGTGCGGGGGGGGGGGTCTGGCTGAGGGGTGGAGGCCCTGGCCGGGGGGGGGGGGTGAGCAGAGGGTGAGGCGGGGCCCTGCCATGAGGGGTGTGGGGGGGGGGGTCTGGCTGAGGGGTGGAGGCCCTGGCGGGGGGGGGGGGGTGAGCAGAGGGTGAGGCAGGGCCCTGCCATGAGGGGTGCGGGGGGGGGGGTCTGGCTGAGGGGTGGAGGCCCTGGCGGGGGGGGGGGGTGAGCAGAGGGTGAGGCAGGGCCCTGCCATGAGGGGTGCGGGGGGGGGGTCTGGCTGAGGGTTGGAGGCCCTGGCGGGGGGGGGGTGAGCAGAGGGTGAGGCGGGGCCCTGCCATGAGGGGTGCGGGGGGGGGGGTCTGGCTGAAGGGTGGGGGCCCTGGCGGGGGGGGGTGAGCGAAGCTTTGGGGGCTATTCTGGTTTTTCATTTTGATTTTTTTTTTTTGTATCCTCAGTGCTGGTGCCTCACGCCCCCGCCCCCTGGACCTGCCCCCCCCCTGCTGAGCTCAGGACAGTGACCCGGCCCCGGTCCCCCAGCCCAGAGGCAGCCATGGCTGCAGAGAGCCCTGTGGAAAGTGTCCGGGAGGAAGCGCCGCGTCCCGTCTGTCTGGAGGATTTCACAGCCCCTGTCACTCTGCAGTGTGGGCACAATTCCTGCCAGGCCCCCCTCAGCCCTCAGGGCAGAGACACTGAGCAGCAGGGACCCCTCCGGCCCAACCCGCAGCTGGGAAACGTGGTGGAACTAGCCAAGCCGCTGAGTTTCCAGGCAGCACAGAGAGCAAGATGGGACGGGGTGTGTGGGGAGCAACAGGAGGCTCTGAAGCTGTTCTGTGAAGAGGATCAAACCCCCATCTCTGTGGTGTGTGACAGACTGACATGATGATTCCTATACAGGAAGCTGCCTGGGAGTACACGGTACAGAGTTGCCGTCCAGCATAATGGGAAATAATGTTGGATTTTAATTACAGGCTAATTTCACTGACTCTTCCCTGGCACAGGTGAGACACGGCTCTTTAAAACCTTCATGGTACAAGAGATGCTGTAAAAAGTAAATGCTCTGGCTGTGTGGCAACTTGCATCAAGCCTTTACAGATACCTGATGGGGGGAATGTTTCTCTGAGGCTCTGAATCCTGAAACCCAGCCCGCACTGGTTGCAGGAGGGGAGAGGTTTAGATCCGTGTTTCTCAAAGAGAGGTGTGAGTTCTCTTAGGAGTACTTGAGAGACGTTGGGGAGGGATACATCAACACCACTGAAATTTGGAGAAAAATGAATTTTTGTTTAAAGTTTTACAGCGCTTTATTATTTCTGTACTTCTTATACCCAAAATTTCATCTCCTGCCCTGCTGTGATTAAGTTATTTAAACAACTGTGTTGCAAAGGTAGAAGAAAAATTGTAGGTCTGAAAACTCTAGATACTGGGGGTACTTTAAAAAAAAAAGTGTACTTTACTTAAAAAAAAGGTTGAGAAACACTGGTTTAGATCACAGGAGCTGCAGGCCAGTCTATGGAAGTGAGCTGCCTTAGGACTGGAGAAGAGGAGGTTACAAGCTGTTACTGATTGGTCTGACCCTGTACAGCCATTCTTATGTATTCCTGCTTCTCAGCCAAAGGTCTATCTAGCCCGGTTGCCTGTCTGCCGACTGTGGCCAGCGCCAGAGTGGGTGGACCAAAGACAATGATTAAGCGATTTGTCTTGTGCCATCCATCTCCAGGGACACCATTCCTACCCCCTGGCTAATAGCCTTTTATGGACCTAATCTCCATGAATTTATCTAGTAATCTGCCATTTGCCTTATAGACCCACAATGGAATCAGGGCTCTGTACAACACCCAGGAAGGGACAATCCCTGGCCTGGGCAGGTCACAGTCTAGTTAGACAAATGGTGGGAAGGGAAAGTGAGGCAGCAAGTTCCCTCATGGTCACCAAGCATGTCAGCGATGGAGTAGAGCTCCGAACCCTGCTCTCTCCAGACTCAGTCCAAGGCTACACTAACCACTAGGCTGCATTCCCCCAGGCCCTCGGCATCACTGAGCAGTGATGAAGTGTGGCCCGTAGGAGGGAAAGATGCCTTGCTACAGGCCCCAGGCCCAACAGGGAGGGGAGGTTTCCCACTGAGATGCTGAACTCCTGGGCTGCTCCATGAGGGGTTAAACTCAGATGCTGCAGTCAGCACTAGAGGAGGTCGCTGGCCTGGATGCTGTGTGGGGTCCCAAGCGCCTTGAGTCCACACAGCATCGCTCCAGGCAGCGCAGGGCCATGTCAGGCACCACTGGGATTTGACTGGGTTGTAGCCAGAGTTCAAACTGGTTAACTGAGGAGCTAATGCATATTGGTGCCAGTTACCGGTTAAACTCCCTGCTGTCCCTGGCAGTGCCTGCTTACCCCTGCAAGGAATGTCTGTCTGGAGCTGCTAGGAGTTCCCACCTGCCGGCAGTCCTTGTGGCCACCCCAGCAGACCCCAGGAGAGCCCATGTCCATTACTGGTCTTGCCTGTCAGCAGGTTAAAAAATACTGTCACTGAGAAAATTGTAACCGGTTACATAATTCCTATTTTTAACCCTTTTTACCTCACACATCCCCACTTGAATCATTCTTTATGAAGGTGCCACCACCGATCCGTCCCCCACCCATCTGCAGCCTCCTCCTGTCTCTTTTTCTATGGACAAAGCCCTGTACAGGGCTGAGTCCCTGCCAGACAGGGACAGAGCTTCACAAAACTGGGACTGTGCAGTTTAAAGGCAGACAAATGGGCTCCCAACATCTCATGGGGTTTGCCCTGGTGTTTATTTCTGTTCCTTTAGGGAAAACGTGAGGTGCATTTGAAGACTCGGAGGGAAAAGAGAGAAAAGCTGCCGGGAAGGAAGGTGACATCAGAAGGGAAAAGCCAGGAGTGTCTGGTAAGTGCCTGTGGCTATGGACCAGCAGGACCTTGGATTTTCCTGCCAAGTGGCACGAGGGTTCCATTTTCCTCAGATCGGCCCTGCCCTGGTGGCTTTATAAGGGCTGAATCGCCTCAGCCTTAGGGCTACCTACCCTCATGGCAGCAGCACCTGGGTCCCTCTGCTCTGCCCTCTGAAAAGGAAGGATAACCCCAGCAGCACCTGCAGGGGGGAAAGAAGGAGATTTTACTATCCTCACCCCCCCACACACACACTCTGCCTGTAGCACCTACAGCCTGTGACTCCCACCTGTCCAGGGCAGGGCCTGTGGGACTCTCCAAGGCTCCTCCCCTAGGGCCCCCAATCAGCCTGAGGGTGGAAGGTCCTGGGCACCCCCCAGCACCACTGCCGAGTCCTCAGGAGAGAAAGGGCCCAGTACTCAGAGGTTGTTATTACCATTTTAACACACGGAGCCACGGGGTTTGATTTGGTGCGTCTGGGCTTCAAGCCTCTGTTTGTGCTGCCACTGTCAGCAGCACGTTATATCTACGTCGGGTTATCTCCCCATTTCTCCCTCTGCTTGAGGGAGCCTGGCACAGGGGCAGAAAGGTAAGAAAAGAGGGTGGGTTTTTGAGGAGATAAGAAGTGAAGGAGCCTTTTAACTGCTCCCTTCCTCAGTGTCATCTAGGCTGGGAGTCCAGCTTTATAAGCTAATTGTAAGGGTGAGGTTGGAGTGAATCACTGCTTTAGGTGAGGATTGAACTCAAAATCTCAACACTTCTTTTCAGAGTATGGCCCTACAAGTACTGTCTGCTAAACAGCTGGGCTACCTCAAAGCGTGTGTGTGTGTGTGGGGGGGGGGGTGTTCACAGAGGAGTGAGCCAGGCTATTTTCTGTGGTTTCAGATGACAGAACAAGGCACAATGGTTAGGTTGACTAGTTAGAAAAACGGTAGGAGGGTGGTGAAGTACTGGAAAAAGTTACCTAATGAGCTGGTGGGATCTCCATGCCTGGAGGTTTTTAAGACCAGGCTTGTCAGAGTTCTGA
The DNA here is from genome assembly GCF_052426305.1 of Pelodiscus sinensis. Lineage (NCBI taxonomy): Eukaryota > Metazoa > Chordata > Testudines > Trionychidae > Pelodiscus > Pelodiscus sinensis. The sequence continues at coordinate 32,935,975 of NC_143070.1, forward strand.
CTGGGGTGATTTTGGGGAGGCTGAATTGGATTAGAGACCTCCTGCAACCTCTTCCAGCTCTTGACTTCCGTGAGTCTCTGAACTCTGGGTTTCACCGGCAGCATTGAAATAAAGGAAAACATTTAAGACACCCATTAAAGGTGAAAACAAGAAGACACTGTATTAGGGATTTTATACAATATTAAGGGAAATGCAAACTAATAACCTTTAACAAAACAGTGGACATGAACAGTAAAACCCTTAATGTCCCAACTGGACTGTGTGAAAATAATTGGTAAGTTCCACCCCAAATACAAATGGTTCCTTTATTCTTCTGGACTGGAGTGGCGGAGCCAGAGGTGTGAGCCCAGGACCTGCAACCTCTGGGCTGGTTGAGAGCCCTCAGGCAGGAATGCTGGGGAGTCCCTTGCTGGTGGTACAGGAACCCTGAAGAGGACGGCAGGCAGGGGGCACTTGTGTAGATGGAAGACAGTGGTTGGGGTGCTGCCTTCTACTCCTCTGACTGGCTTGCAGCTGGATCAGATCCCTTGGTGGTCTGAGGAGAGAGAGCTGACAACCCGCGCAAATGCTGCCTCTGAGATGGACAGCACCCCCCATGGGCTATGTCTGGACTTATAAAACCTTCAGGGCGGGAAACCCCTGAGGTGACTTTTACCATTTGACCCATCAATGGGGACCAGTTCTGAGGTAAATAAGAAAAAGGCGGGAAATTCCAGTCTGTGCAGGTTCTTGTTTACCACTCTGAGGTGAAGGGCTCCTCCCTGTCCTGAGGTCACCTGGTATACAGAGGCCATATTGTTTTTCACAAACAGCCTAGAAATACCATTTAACATTATCTTATGAACATACAAATGTGTGTAATTAACATATATACTTAATTGATTACTATCATCAGAAGGCTGGCCTACAGAGTGTCCACCCTGCCTAGCACCTTATGTTAACATCTGTTCTCTTGCTTGCCTTGGGGAATACTGCTACTTCCAAACTAGTTATTGCGACCTCCCCCAAGGCTACGTCTGCACTCGTGGCTTCTTGCGCAAGAACATTTTGCGCAAGTGTTCTTGTGCAAGAAAACGTCCACGCTGCCATGTGCGAGCTGTGCTTTTGCACAAGAAAACGTCCACACTGCCATGTGCGAGCTGTGCTTTTGCACAAGAAAACGTCCACACTGCCATGTGCGAGCTGTGCTTTTGCTCAAGAGGGCCCATGGCAGTGTGGATGCTCTCTTGCGCAAGAAAGCTCTGATGGCCTTTTTAGCCATAGGGCTTCCTAGCGCAAGAAATCCCTGCTGAGCGTCCACACTGCCCTCTTGCGCAAGAGCTCCTACACAAGAGGGCTTGCACCTGTCAAAAAAGAGTGTAGCTCTTGCACAAGGAGCCCCCTCTTACCATGCCGTACTGTAAATTTCCTTGTGCAAGAGCGGGCGGGCAGTGTGGACGCTCTGCAGATTCTTGCACAAGAACGGCTGTACTTGCGCAAGAAGCCACGAATGTAGACATAGCGTTAGTGTGGCTGCTCTGGTGCCGCTATTTTGCAATAACCACTCTCCACAGTAATTCATACTAATGACTCCCCAGTGCTTCGTGGGCCTCTAAGTCGAGATAGCGTGTCCACATTCACGGGGTCTGCCTCACTCATTTCGAGGCGCTGTCATCGTTTGGACACGCAATTTCAATTTTGTAAAAGCAGGAGTTAAATCGAATATGAGAGCAGGACAGGACCAGGCCTGTGTGTGGCCACCCTCTGGCTCCTCAAATGCTGAGCGTAGGCCTCGCCAACCAGCACACGGGTGGCTGTTGACGCACTGTGACAGTGTGAGAAGGTGGCAAGAAAGCAGGGCCAGGCCCCCTCACTGCTGCCACTCTAGGGGCTTACTGAGGCAGGAGATGTTCCCTCAAGAGGCCTTTCCCCTTCAAGTGACAAGCAAAGAAAATCTAGGGCCCAGACATGCTAATAAATAAGCCCCTCAAGCCCAGGGGCCCATCAGGGAGAGAAAAACTGCCCCACACAATTGCCTGGCATTAGCCTTCTCCCTCTGGCAAGGGCTGCAGTGGGAGCAGCCAGGCCTCCAGCCTGACCAGCAACTCCTTCCCAGAGCCTAACTGGAGCCAGACCAATGCTCAGCAGAGCCAAGAGAAGGTTTCTAGTCTGAAAACAGCAGGGCCCACACAAAGCAAAGTCAGAACAATTGCAAAGGGACTCAAGCCCTCAGTCGTCTGCTCTAAAGTTAGATGCTTTATCCATTAGGCCACACAGTCTTGCCTGGCTCCAGCATGGACATTTTGAAATGTGTAAGTAGGGAAAAGTTTAGACCGTCCCTCAAGTTTTACTATTTTCCTTGTTTGGGGAGTTTGAAATCATGTCTGAGCTGGTGAATTATTTTTATTTTTTGTAACGAAGAATTTTTCCTGAGTCTGTCAATTCATGGCTATCTAACATCTAGTAATTTACTGTGCTTGCAACAATAGTTTTGTTTTGTTTTGTTAAAAGTGTTTTCCAATTTCTTTTGATTAACCGGGATGGATTGATTGATTGACTGATGTGTCCGTAAGTTTACGTGCCTAGTTATACAGGCAGAGTCCATTGTTCTCTGTGGATTTCCCCCGTTTGTTTTCCAAACTCCAAACAAAAAGGAGGTTGGAGCCAAGGGGAAAGCTTTGCCTTTCAGAGGGCGGGGGCGGGGGCGGGAGGGGGGGGCCCTACCTAAGTGATATTTCCCCTGGAAAGGGTTTATTGTCTGTTTTCTTTTATTTACTTGGGTGGTGGCAGCAAGAAATCAGTTTTTGTCGTTTTTGGATCTCAGGGGGACTGAGATTGAGACTCCCAGAGACAAACATGTTCAGACGGCTTTAATAGAGCTGAATCCCCATCTCTGCACTCAGAGGCTATGTGCACTTCTCTTGTGGTGAAACATGCAAGTGAAGCTAAGCATGGAATATCGCTGCACTTCATTTGCATAATTGAGGCTCCATTTTTGCACAAGAAGCTTTTGCACAAAGGAGCTGTCTACACGGCTTCTTTTTGCACAAAACCCCCCTCTTGCGCAAGAGCCGTTCTTCCTGGAAAAAATGCTGGGGCAGCTTCTTAGTTTTCCCCAGCCAAGACCCTGAGCTGAGATCCTTGCCCTGCCCCCCTCTGAGCAGCAGTCAGATACTAAACCTCTTCAGGTCCAAGGAGAGTGCAGGGCTCAGCTTCCTGGGATATCTCTCCCCAAATGGGGTAAGTCCCATTTAGCAATGAAATTTATGTCCATCAGTCCATTTCATAAAGCATGGGGAGGAGTGCTCCATCCCAGTGTCTGCACTGAGATGATAGCCCTGGGGCCAGGCTGCAGCTGGCCCAGCTTAGCTGTACCTTGCCTGCAGGGCTTGGGTTGGAAGATTAGAAACCTGCAGTCAAGGCCGTTCCGGGGGGGGCCCAGTGTCAGGGAATCCCCCATGCCCCACATCTTCCTCTGCTGTGCCCCCTCCCTCTCCACTCCTGAGAGATACTGACCATTGTCATTGCTCAACCAGACACAGAGCTTGTGGCAAAAGCTAGAACACAGTTAAAATACAATGAAAATTCTGGGAAATGATCATTTGTGTTGTGCTGGCTGCACATCTAACTAACTGGAGATCCAAGTGAGAGACCCAACGGCCTTTACACTGTGGCTACGTCTACACTGGCATGATTTTCCGAAAATGCTTTTAATGGAAAAGTTTTCCGTTAAAAGCATTTTCGGAAAAGCACGTTTAGATTGGCAGGATGCTTTTCCGCAAAAGCACTTTTTGCGGGAAAGCGTCCGTGGCCAATCTAGACATGGTTTTCCACAAAAAAGCCCCGATCGCCATTTTTGCGATTGGGGCTTTTTTGCGGAAAACAGTACTGTGCTGTCTACACTGGCCCTCTTGCGCAATGTGCGCAAGAGGGCTTTTGCCCGAACGGGAGCAGCACAGCATTTCCGCAAGAACACTGACGATCTTACATTAGATCATCAGTGTTCCTGCGGAAATTCAAACGGCCAGTGTAGACAGCTGGCAAGTTTTTTCTGCAAAATCAGATGATTTTGCAGAAAGACTTGCCAGTCTAGACACAGCCAAAGAGAAAACCCACTATGCAGGGTGGGCTGTTAAACACGTTCATGTTTCTCGAGTGAAACGTCAGGGAACCTTTTTGGGCTCGAAAGCAGAAAATAAGCAGGAGCTTGACCTAGGACCACAGAAATCACTGGATCCCTGTGCACAGACTGCCCAGGCCGCTGTGGGGAGTGACCCTGGGGGAGGTGCAGCAGTACAAGGGGAGAGGATAAAATTCTCCATGGCAGGGACAGAGATTCCCTGGAGGGTAGAGGGTGGTGAGGAAGGAGAGAACTCTCAGATTCACCCATCCTCCTCCAGTGGCAGTGGAGGGAGAACACGTTTCACTGTCCCACTGTTTGAGCATCTAGTGAGCTCTGGCCCATTAGGGAAATGGATGAACAATAAAGGATTTTTAGTATGGCCTGGAGTCAGGTGAGTGTCTAGGAATCAGTCAGTCCAGCCCCACAGGGCACTCTGAGACTAGCAATCACTCTCTAACGGGGGGAGCAGGACACACTAGGAAATCTGGTGGAGGGTCCCAAGGATGCGCTGGCCAATTCCCACCAGATTTCCTGCCACAGAGAGACCCTATGAGGCAGAGGCTGCAGAAGCAGAGGTGGGGTCTCTGGGCCTCCCACAAAAGGCCCTGTGGGAATCGCCCCTCTCCTTGGGGCTGTCAGACTGCGGCAGGGCAGGGCGAAGGCAGAGAGGCAGTGAATGGTCAGAGGCAGCATCTCCCCTCCGCAGCTCTCCCTGCCTTCATATCCCTTGTTCCTCAAACACTCAATACCCCAGCACCCAGCTCCACCAGCTGCAGCTGCTCCCTCCCTAGGCAGGGCCTGTCACTCTGCAGGGAGCTGCTCTGTACCCGCTGCCCATCCTGCACTTACCAGGGCAGGTGTGGATACAAATGTTGTATCTGCACAGGGCTCTGAGGGTGAGAACCCAACTGGCAGCTCTGAGGACCCTCCACCTGCCTGGGGGGGCTGCTTGGGGCCCTTTCCCAGGGCAGATGAAGGGCCAACTGCCACCCCACAGCTGCCTGCTTGGCTCTTGTAATGACCACTGTGGCTCTGAGCCTCCCTGTGGAGAGAGCAGGGTCTGAGAGAGCCACACCGACAGCTGCCTCCCCGCCCTGACTTGCCCAGGTCTGGGGCAGAGCCCTGCAATTCTGCAGAGATCTGCAGAGCGATATTTTGACAGCAGACACAAGTTTTTATACCTGCGCAGAGCTCTAGCTCATTTCCTCCACCAAACATCCTCCTGGTCCCTCGGTGTTTGGTCTCTCAGATTCCAGCATCCCTGTGGGACGTGAGAGGGGACTTAGCAGCGTTTCTGCACACAGCCCTTCCAGGGAACAGGTCTAGGGCAGTGGTGGAGCCCAGCCAAGGGGAAATGGAAGATGAGGGGTGGGGATGGGCGTCCAGAGGGAAAGTTGAGCCTGGCCCAAGTGTCCTCATAATGGCAGGGGGATCCCAGCTGGGATGAGAAGGGAGGAAGAAGGGGGGGAAATTGAGGCAGGCACAGGGAGCATCTGGAGGAGTTTGTGTCTCTTCCTTCTCCCCCTTGTGGCTCAGCAGCACAGGCTGTAGCCAACAATAGGGGTGATTGGGGTTCCCCCTCCACCTGGGGTTTGCTCAGACCAGGCAGACGGTCACTGACCAGCTGATGGCTGGGTGCTGCTGTCTGCTCCCCGCAGACCTGACCAGTTGGGCTAAGTCTACACTGTGGAACTATTTTGGGATATCCAAAGTATCCCGAAATAGCTATTCCGCATGTGTAAAGTGGCCTGTTATTTTGAAATAGATTTCAAATAATGGGTGCACTATTCTGGCATCACTGTAACCCGCATTCCACAAGGGTTAAGGGACATTTCAGACTAGCACTTTATTTCAAAATGATCTCTCAATAAGCTATGCAATTTGTGTCGTTCAAATTGCATAGCTTATTCTCAGGTAAGAGCGCACCTCTGGAGTCCTGGGAGCACTGTCAGAAGGAAGAGCACCAGTGAAATGTATCATGCATGTAGCCTCTATACAAATCTAGGACATTAACATGTACAAGTAGAAGTATAAACAAGCAAGTAGAAAACTCCACATTTATCTCTACAAATACATCAAATAATAGACAGTGTGTCATTTATTGTTGACAGGATGGGGAATTACTGACAGAAAGGAGGATTTAATACGTTTTCAATTACAAAAGGATTTTCCAAAGTATCTTGGTGTTTTCAGCAAAATGCAGGACAATGTAGCACTTTAAAGACTAACAAGATGGTTTATTAGATGATGAGCTTTCGTGGGCCAGACCCACTTCCTCAGATCAGACAGAAGTGGGTCTGGCCCACGAAAACTCATCATCTAATAAACCATCTTGTTAGTCTTTAAAGTGCTACATTGTCCTGCATTTTGCTTCAGCTACCCCAGACTAACACGGCTACATTTCTATCACTATTCTTGGTGTTTTCAGATTTACAAATCTGGCCCATAGTGAGTATTTGGGATCCAAGATCTACCCAAGTGGTAATTTGTGACAAAGCGCTAAAGCATTGGGTAGAGAAGAAAAATGCCCTATATGCAGAGGGTTCCAAGGTGGGGAGAGATGGGGCAGGACTTGAACCCACCACAGCTGGCAAGGCCACCCCCATCGGAGGACAAAAGGAAGCTGCAGATGTTTTGAGAGCGGCCTAAGGAAGCTGTCAGCCTGGACATCACAGGGACCCACAGAACAAAGCTCTGAAGCTGCAGCACAGACAGGGAGGGCTCGAGTAGAAACACGGAACCGCCACTACGGAGAGTTTGGAATGAGTCCTTGGTGTTCAAATCACACCCGCCTGCCCCGATTCTGCCCTTTGGCCCCTTTCGTGGTCCTGCCACCCGCTGGGTGACACCCCACGAGGCTGGCCTGGCTCCTGCACAGACCCCCCCCGGGATTTGCCCCCGAGCAGGCTGGGGGCGCAGGGGGAGCAAGGACCGCAGCACAGGGGCAGAACAAGGCTGGTTCGCAGGGGGCTGCTCTGGCCCCGCCCCGCAGCAGCTGATGCCGCCGCACAGCCCGGCCCTTTGCCCGGGGCGCGCCCCCCACGCCCCTGCAAGTTGCGCTCTGGGGCTGGAGTCAGCTTGACCCCCCCCCCCGCTCCCCTCAGCCCCATGGCCCCCCCCCCCGCAGCGCGACTCCCGCCTCCTGCATCACCCCCCAAGCCCGCCTGCCCCCACAGGCACACGACAGCAGGGGACACCGCCTACACGTGCGCATGCCTCACCCGGGCCCCGCCCCACTGATGCGTCATCAGTGACGTTTTGCCCCGCCCCTTGCTCTCACGCCCTGTGACGGAGGGATTCCCCGCCGCCGGGAGTGACGGGACTCAGAAAGGGGCGGGGGCGAAGCTCCACGCCTTGTCCGGAGCGGAGTGACGCGCCTGCGCGTGGCTGCCTGCCCGGGGCGCGGCCCGTAGGGCTCCGGCTGCGACCAGTGGCTGCCCCGGGCCCCGCGCGCGGCTCCCACAGTGACGTCACCCGGCTCCGGCGCGAGACACCGACTGAGACCCCGCCCCTCCCCCCGCGCCCGGAATCTCCCGCCCAGGAGCCTGTTCGGCCCCTCCCCCCCCCGCCGGACCGGCCCTGCGACCCCCCCACAGCCCCCCCTGCCACCCCCCATCATTCCCCCCAATCTCCCCCCACAACCTCCCCTGTGACCCCTCACAGCCCCCCTGCCACCCCCCATCATTCCCCCCAATCTCCCCCCACAACCTCCCCTGCGACCCCTCACAGCCCCCCTGCCACCCCCCATCATTCCCCCCAATCTCCCCCCACAACCTCCCCTGTGACCCCTCACAGCCCCCTGCCACCCCCCATCATTCCCCCCCAATCTCCCCCCACAACCTCCCCTGTGACCCCTCACAGCCCCCCCTGCCACCCCCCATCATTCCCCCAATCTCCCCCCACAACCTCCCCTGTGACCCCTCACAGCCCCCCTGCCACCCCCCATCATTCCCCCCAATCTCCCCCCACAACCTCCCCTGCGACCCCCCCACAGCCCCCCCTGCCACCCCCCATCATTCCCCCAATCTCCCCCCACAACCTCCCCTGTGACCCCCCCACAGCCCCCCCTGCCACCCTCCATCATTCCCCCCAATCTCCCCCCACAACCTCCCCTGCGACCCCCCCACAGCCCCCCCGCCACCCCCCATCATTCCCCCCAATCTCCCCCACAACCTCCCCTGCGACCCCCCCCACAGCCTCCCCTGCCACCCCCCATCATTCCCCCCAATCTCCCCCCACAACCTCCCCTGTGACCCCTCACAGCCCCCCCTGCCACCCCCCATCATTCCCCCCAATCTCCCCCCACAACCTCCCCTGTGACCCCTCACAGCCCCCCTGCCACCCCCCATCATTCCCCCCAATCTCCCCCCACAACCTCCCCTGCGACCCCTCACAGCCCCCCTGCCACCCCCCATCATTCCCCCCAATCTCCCCCCACAACCTCCCCTGTGACCCCTCACAGCCCCCCCTGCCACCCCCCATCATTCCCCCCAATCTCCCCCCACAACCTCCCCTGTGACCCCTCACAGCCCCCCTGCCACCCCCCATCATTCCCCCCAATCTCCCCCCACAACCTCCCCTGCGACCCCTCACAGCCCCCCTGCCACCCCCCATCATTCCCCCCAATCTCCCCCCACAACCTCCCCTGTGACCCCTCACAGCCCCCCCTGCCACCCCCCATCATTCCCCCCAATCTCCCCCCACAACCTCCCCTGTGACCCCTCACAGCCCCCCTGCCACCCCCCATCATTCCCCCAATCTCCCCCCACAACCTCCCCTGCGACCCCTCACAGCCCCCCCTGCCACCCCCCATCATTCCCCCCAATCTCCCCCCACAACCTCCCCTGTGACCCCTCACAGCCCCCCTGCCACCCCCATCATTCCCCCCCAATCTCCCCCCACAACCTCCCCTGTGACCCCTCACAGCCCCCCCTGCCACCCCCCATCATTCCCCCCAATCTCCCCCCACAACCTCCCCTGTGACCCCTCACAGCCCCCCTGCCACCCCCCATCATTCCCCCCCAATCTCCCCCCACAACCTCCCCTGCGACCCCTCACAGCCCCCCCTGCCACCCCCCATCATTCCCCCCAATCTCCCCCCACAACCTCCCCTGTGACCCCTCACAGCCCCCCTGCCACCCCCCATCATTCCCCCCAATCTCCCCCCACAACCTCCCCTGTGACCCCTCACAGCCCCCCTGCCACCCCCCATCATTCCCCCCAATCTCCCCCCACAACCTCCCCTGCGACCCCTCACAGCCCCCCTGCCACCCCCCATCATTCCCCCCAATCTCCCCCCACAACCTCCCCTGCGACCCCTCACAGCCCCCCTGCCACCCCCCATCATTCCCCCCAATCTCCCCCCACAACCTCCCCTGTGACCCCTCACAGCCCCCCTGCCACCCCCCATCATTCCCCCCCAATCTCCCCCCACAACCTCCCCTGTGACCCCTCACAGCCCCCCCTGCCACCCCCCATCATTCCCCCCAATCTCCCCCCACAACCTCCCCTGTGACCCCTCACAGCCCCCCCTGCCACCCCCCATCATTCCCCCCAATCTCCCCCCACAACCTCCCCTGTGACCCCTCACAGCCCCCCCTGCCACCCCCCATCATTCCCCCCAATCTCCCCCCACAACCTCCCCTGCGACCCCTCACAGCCCCCCCTGCCACCCCCCATCATTCCCCCCAATCTCCCCCCACAACCTCCCCTGTGACCCCTCACAGCCCCCCTGCCACCCCCCATCATTCCCCCCAATCTCCCCCCACAACCTCCCCTGCGACCCCTCACAGCCCCCCTGCCACCCCCCATCATTCCCCCCCAATCTCCCTCCACAACCTCCCCTGTGACCCCTCACAGCCCCCCCTGCCACCCCCCATCATTCCCCCCAATCTCCCCCCACAACCTCCCCTGCGACCCCTCACAGCCCCCCCTGCCACCCCCCATCATTCCCCCCAATCTCCCCCCACAACCTCCCCTGTGACCCCTCACAGCCCCCCTGCCACCCCCATCATTCCCCCCAATCTCCCCCCACAACCTCCCCTGTGACCCCTCACAGCCCCCCTGCCACCCCCATCATTCCCCCCAATCTCCCCCCACAACCTCCCCTGTGACCCCTCACAGCCCCCTGCCACCCCCCATCATTCCCCCCAATCTCCCCCCACAACCTCCCCTGTGACCCCTCACAGCCCCCTGCCACCCCCCATCATTCCCCCCAATCTCCCCCCACAACCTCCCCTGCGACCCCTCACAGCCCCCCTGCCACCCCCCATCATTCCCCCCAATCTCCCCCCACAACCTCCCCTGTGACCCCTCACAGCCCCCCTGCCACCCCCCATCATTCCCCCCAATCTCCCCCCACAACCTCCCCTGTGACCCCTCACAGCCCCCTGCCACCCCCATCATTCCCCCCAATCTCCCCCCACAACCTCCCCTGTGACCCCTCACAGCCCCCCTGCCACCCCCCATCATTCCCCCCAATCTCCCCCCACAATCTCCCCTGCGACCCCTCACAGCCCCCCTGCCACCCCCCATCATTCCCCCCAATCTCCCCCCACTACCTCCCCTGCGACCCCTCACAGCCCCCTGCCACCCCCCATCATTCCCCCCAATCTCCCCCCACTACCTCCCCTGTGACCCCTCACAGCCCCCCCTGCCACCCCCCATCATTCCCCCCAATCTCCCCCCACAACCTCCCCTGCGACCCCTCACAGCCCCCCTGCCACCCCCCATCATTCCCCCCAATCTCCCCCACAATCTCCCCTGCGACCCCTCACAGCCCCCCTGCCACCCCCCATCATTCCCCCCAATCTCCCCCCACAACCTCCCCTGTGACCCCTCACAGCCCCCCTGCCACCCCCCATCATTCCCCCCAATCTCCCCCCACAACCTCCCCTGTGACCCCCTCACAGCCCCCCTGCCACCCCCCATCATTCCCCCCAATCTCCCCCCACAATCTCCCCTGCGACCCCTCACAGCCCCCCTGCCACCCCCCATCATTCCCCCCAATCTCCCCCCACTACCTCCCCTGCGACCCCTCACAGCCCCCCTGCCACCCCCCATCATTCCCCCCAATCTCCCCCCACAACCT